>NW_027109975.1:475861-530987 GCF_000696795.3 Halyomorpha halys | reverse complement strand
CGTCTGAACTAACAGCGCTACCATAGTCCAAGGACAAGTGGTTAAGACTGGTTCTAGGCTAGGGTCCAAAGTCCAAAAAGGCTCATTTACTGGACCAGAACCGGCCTTTTATATCTACTCATGATTAGTACAAACATTTAAAATAAAATAATAATACTAGTTGATATGAATTTTTTTTTAAAATTTAATTTCTGTCACCATTATAATGCGTTTTCATAGTTACTTAACTAAATAATAATACATAGACATATATTTATTGAAAAACTCATATTATTCGTAACATAATACTAAGTTTACTTCTGTCTACCTCTCAAATATTTTATTAAAAAGTTACAAAAGATGAAGCATTTATATATAATTAATTTTGCTTTTTTTTGTATAACAGTAAAATTAATTTATACCATACATTTATATTACAATTCATACCATAAGATATCTTTTGAGAATTAAAGTTTTTCTTAATACTGTACGACCAAAAATCAATACATTTAAATATTAAAGCAAAAAACCATTTCTAATCATTTTCAGAGACTCCTAGTTTCACCTGTAACAAAAATTGAGAAATTTACAGTTTAACTATTAACACTGGATTCCAGTATTTTAGTGAAACAAATTATTTTTTTCATTATTTCGATAATTCTTATTTAAGAGTTTTTTGAGGCAAAGAAAACGAAAATAGAATTTATTTCTCTAAAAAAAAGTAATTTATCTCAATTTCTTGGGACAGCTGGACTAAAATATTTAAATATTATTTCAGAGGAAGACAGTCCTTAAGATAGTCCGGATGGCGGTCATTAAAGGTATCAAAATAGTAAAAGAAAACTATTTATTGTAAACTATTTCTTTTCTTTTACTATTCGGATAGCATTACTGACCACGAATCGGACTATCTTCCTCCAATCTACTTCATACGGTCAACTATCTTCTTCCTGTATATGTAATAAATGGGACAATAATATATCAATTATTTTGCTTTCGATTGTAAATAACAGAAAATGTTATTCTTGGAACCGAAAATACTTTCTGAAAGTTATTCTCTGAACAGAAAATAGTTCCAATTATATTAAATGAGTTAAAATAAAATAGCTTCCCACATAGTAGGCCAAAATAATTTTATATAAAAAAAAAGTTAATAAGAGTCCTCAAAAAGCTCCAATTCTAATAAAATGAAATTAAAAAAAAAAAATACTTAGCCGGTTCAAAAAAAGTATAGTTGGCAGAAACCAGTTAGTACAAGAGACCAAGAAGAGTTATTTAAAGTCAGTTATTTCACCCCAATTTTTTATTACTTTAATGAAAACCATGTTAAGATAATTACTAATCAAAATTGCCGAGTCTGCCAAGTATGCGTAGTAAAAAATGCCGGCTTTTTCAAAAACGTTAAAAATAATTAATTTTTGATTCGAAGCTCTGTATCTTTAAAACTACCAACAACAATAGAAAATCTTAGAGAACATCATTTAAAGTAAAGTAAAGTTGCTAAACTGTGAGCCCTAATAGTTAAAAAAATATATTGATTTTAGTAATGTCTATTCGCGATAAATTTGGAAATAAATGTTCTACAGCAAATATGTGAATAGTATTAAATTATTTCTGTGACTTTGACTGTTTTTTTTTTTTTCATTTATCTTATTTTTTAGTTTGATTAAAAGGATGGATGGCTAGAATATCAAGAAAATTCAAGTTAATATAGGAATATAAGCTGAAAATGCCCAACCGAGTGATAAAAGACAAAAAATTGAAAAGATTGATGTTCACTTATATTTAATACTTCTTATTTCGGTAATTTGCATATTTCTCATGTTTAGACCTAAATAATGGGAAAAAAAAGTATATTTTTTGAGACAACAATGGCTCTTTTGTGTATTTAAACTATTCACTACGAATATTCGTACATTTGATAAGTATTGCCTAACAATTAACATTTAAATAAAAGGAAGATCGTCCGGTTGTGGTCAAAGAAAAACTCAAATAGTGATTAAATTATTTATATTGAGCCAACGTTGATATTATTCTTATCCCTCTTTTTCTATCTTTTAGTTTGTACTATATTTTATATATTTTTTTTTTTATCTGTTGTTTTTATCCGTTTTCATTAATTGTCAAAAATCTTTTAGTATTCTTCTTTAATTTTTACGTTTCTCTGTACATATTTTTAATTTTTCATTCATTTTTTTCATTTGTGTTTACATCATATAAGTGTTTGTATCTTTTTTAGCCCTGGCGAAACCCTGAAATGTTGGGCGAAACCCTGAAATGAGCGAAAACGCTCAATATAAATAGTTTAATCACAATTTGAGTTTTATTTGAACATTTCAGTGATATAAAATTTTGTTTATCATTGATTCAATTCTAGGCAACTTTCTGAGAAAACATACTATCATGAAGTAATTATTATGTTATCTCTAAGAATCATTCAACATGTTGGTATCAAGTTAAAACCATTTGGGTAGTTATCTATCAAAAGTAAATTTATGCATCTCTTGTTAATTAATGATTTTTTTTTTAATATTGATTTTAAACACATATTTGACAGGGAAAAAATTGAATTTTTAAATAAACTACATAATATTTAGATGCAGAATTTTAATTTTTTTAAAAATAATCTTTTACTTGTAAAAAGAGGATATATTAATTTCTTATAGAAAACTCCTCATTTATACTCATTCAATTTTTATGTCCATATAAATCTAAAATATACAGAAATTAGAAGAATAAAAACAAATTTTTTTTTTTTTAAAATAAAAAGAAAATGTTAGTCCCTTTATTCTGCATAAACACCTAATTAGCTGAAAAGAATGTTCATTTAACAATTCCAACCTCCCTACACAACCACTGATCCCACCCTTCTGGATCAAGGTAGCCTTTATCCCCAAACCACCATAACCGTCCTGTATATATGTAGATAACTGGACCTTTCGGTTAACGAACGCGGTTAAAACTCACAGAACTAATCTGCTTACCCTTTCAAGTTTCCGTCCCGCAAAGTTGATTATCACAAGACGAGATTAGGCCGTCCCTCCGACCTTTTAATATTTGAATCTGTTTGGAAGATAAGTGCAAAGCTACCAGAAGCTAATAGCGGGAGGGGCCATGAAAGAGGAGGGACCCAAACGACCAATGGTCAGCCTTATCAGTTACCAAACCACCCGCTGATAAGAGCCCATCTGACCCATTTAACGACCAAACATCTGGGCCCTTCTTAAAACCTCACCTTCCCTTTAAATGTTCACTGTTGCCCTATTTTATGTCCTTCCATTTCTGAGGGGGATGTTCCAATTTAATACTCCTCTATACAGAAAGGTAGAACCAGGCTATATGATAGGCTCACCTTAATCCAAACCAAAAAAAGACATTACGAGGATAACAATTTAATAGCAAACCATTTATGATTGAAGTTTATTCACAACTATTTTGTTGCAAGCGTTTTATTATTCCAGATTGAAACAAAAGTCTTTACGAATGAAATAACATTTATTTAATTAAAATTATTCTTTACGATACAGACCATCATTGTAAAGTACTTTAACCAGTTTCTAAGCTGAATTTGGTGGTAAAAGAAGTATCTCCTTGGAATTCGAAATCTCCTCATATCCTCCTAGATTTTTCGAAATTATAATATAAGATACATATCACGAATCGAAAATAATATTTAAGGACAAATATAACACAGGGGCATGGTTTCAGTCTTAAACATATTAGTATTTAACTAATAACTGAACACAGAAATCGAATTTGTACAGCTTGTCCTCTGATAAAATGTGTATTCTCCTAAAGCCTAATTTTGGCATTTTGGATGACAATCGGTTAACCGTAAAATCATCTTTGTAAAGCCCAGATGATAAATGGATGGATTCCTAAACTATTTTAAATATATATATTATTAATAGGAATTAGCAAATATCATTTTCAAGTTATCTCCTTTAACATTCAACTCATATTACATTCAATATTTTTTTAAATTTTTACTAAAACGTAAAAAGCAACAGAGTAGCTCAGACAGTACGGTGCTGTGCCACTAGCTTCCGAGACCTGGGATGGAATCCCTCAGTGGCAGATATCCTGACAAAGTTCAATGAGTCAACCCTGTGGGTTCAGGAGCCCCTCAAGGGTCAACCCAACCTTTGTAAACTGGGTATTCTTAATTGTGAAAAATCTGGTGGTTGAGCGTGATCTTGAACAAATCATCTTGTTCTAAATACAATATTTCTTTACAAAGTAACCTCAGACCCTCTGTAGAGGTTAATTATAATTTTTTTTTATAATGTATTAGTAATATTTATTTTTATTTTGCATGAGTGAGTCTTGTATCCAGCAATACAATGTCTAGATTTCCATTTACCTAGGTTGTTAAATTCGGAGATCTTCATCCAATACCTTTTCAGGTTTTGTCGAGTGATTCCTAGGATTATAGATTGTTGTCATATAGTTTACCTACTAATTAATGTAGTTAATTTTACAGTTCTCACAAAATATTTTGCTGGATTTATAAGCTGTTGAGTCTCTTATAAGTCATTTTTCTAAAATCTGTTTCTTTGTGGTTTTTTTTGTTGCTAAATTTCTGTCTTAGTAGTGATGTAGAAAGTCATTGAAGTGTCTATGTCTTAATTAATGATTTACATGTCTTCTTCAGGTATGATCCTCATCTCTGTCTTTAATCAGCTATTAATCGTAAGTATGCTTATCTGTCAATTTGAAGTAATGACTGCTTGTCAATGTAAACTGTCGAGCAGGTATCATGTTTTATTGAATACAAAATGAATCAAATTATAGCTTGGACATTCATAATAAAAGAAAATCTGGATTGCAAAACATATGACCGTAGAGGACACAAAACGTTTTTTATAATGGCCGTAATTAGCGGTTAGACTGCATTAACATATAGAATACATCTTGGTCAGCAGACCTTGCCGCTCAACTGTCCAATGATTCGGTTGATGCACCCAATGATTGCAAGGGATAATGTCGAGTCTGAATCACCTCGGAAAGAAAAATCATAGATCGTATTCATCCAACTTGTACTACGTAGTATACAAATAAATATAAACAGTAGAATTCTAAGTGAAAAATGGTTGTGAAAAAGTAAAAGTAAGGGGTTGGTAGTAATTCGAAAGAGTTTTAAACAATTATTAATGACAATCCAACATATCTACTAACTGCTTTATCGGTATCTTCAATATATTAACATTTATAGCCTAGAATTCCAAAAATACAAGTTCATTGTAATTTTTTTTAATTAACGGTTTTTGTCTTCTACTGTAAATATATGAGGTCACAATGTATTTGCTTCAAAAACAGTAAGATAACGGGTAATAAAATAAGAACATTGGTTAAAAAAAAAAAATTGAAAATAGTCTAAGACGGATTTATAATTCTACACCTGAAATATATATATATAAGGTATTTTTAATGTTTTAACTATTTTTGTTCATTTTTAACACGAATACAGATAAGGATTTATAATTTTTAAAATCTTTGTATTTAATTATAGCACGGATACAAATCCTTTAATAAATTATTTTGTTCGCATCTTCAAGTTTTTTTTTTTCATTTTTTTAATGTTTCCCTTCTTGGTTATTTATATCATAGGGAAAAGTTACCTTGAGGTATCCAACCAATTCTAATCATGGAGGGGGATCAGATTTTCATTTCATTTCCTGGGACCCCAAAGAAATCAAAGTCGACCTCCCAGGCTCAAGTGTTTCACAGATAGGATCACAAGTTATCCATAGACTTGTTAAGCCAAAATTTATAAAAAAAATTAATACTTAATGAAGATGTTACTTACACAATATTAATCAATGAATGAAATAGTCTAATGGCGAGCACAATGACATAATTAATAAATCTCATTTCTGAAATTTTTGCTTCTCGATTTAAGTATTAATTTTCTTTTTTACTTTTCACTTGAACAAAATTCGAACGTGTATATTAGTTATTCTTATTACTTTTTTCGAAAAACGATTACCCTTTTATAAATTTAATTCATTATTCTAACAATAATTCGGGAAGTTTGGCTATTATCAAATTCATTATTTTTAATTATGTGATCGTCATAAGCCAAAATAAATACGAAAAAAAGTTTCATATTAAAATCTTGAATAAAACATGTCTCTTATTTTTTATTAATCTTAAATACTTCCACCCTATTTGTAATATCTCTCATATATTTTTGTATGCTCTTCTTTGCCTTACTTAACTGTATAAAATATTCTTCAAATGATGAATTAAATAAAAAAATTATAAAAGGTTTATTTGTTCCGAAAAATTAATACAAAAAAATTAAGTGTTATAATAGAACAAGGCTCTTCAATAACATACATTACCCTAATGAAACAATTTAGGGGGTGGTGTTATAATCAAATTCTTACTGAATTCTCAAATATATTTATATAATATAATCATTATATAAAATACAAAATACAAATTAAAAGATAAATAACTTTCAGAAATGTAATAATAATCAATTTATTTTTAAAATATATAATAAACAATGGAGGAAAACTGATATAAATTTGGATTATTCCAAATCAAAATGGATAATTTCTTTTGAACCACTTTGTAAGCATTTATTTCAATTTATAATTTATATATGCATAAAAATTACTTCTATTTTGCAAAAATATTGCAATAAATCCCAAAGTAAACCTTTACCGAGTAAATTTCTTATATTTCGTATATTTGATTTAGTCACTAAAAGTTATGAAAAATATGAATTTCCTGTCAAGATTTTTTTCTATTTCATAAAATAGAAATGCTATTTCAATATTATTTGATAATACATAAATCCACATAAAACAAGTAAATAAATTTTTAAAAACGACAGCCTTAGATATAAAAAGACCTAATCTACTCTTTAATAATAAAACCTTTATTCAATTTTTTTTCTTCTAAACCCCATTGGTGAATAAGGTTTAATATATGGGGGTAGGTAACAATAAGGGATGGAATCTCTTTTACTGCATTTCAAATGGATTATAAGAAGGGAATGAGAAAGTTATCTGGAAATAGTAAAATAGTGGATTGAGCCCCCTATCTTATAATTAGGTTCATCAGATTATTTAAATTTTTCAAATTCTTTTTTTTGTTATTTTGTAGTCTTTTACAATTTAATTTCCAAAACATTAGAAAAAAGTGAATAATAAAAAAGTTTCATTGTTCGAATATCGAAAATGAAACACTTTATAAAATTTTGTTAAAAAGTGGTAATTTTCTAAAAGTTCGATAATTCAGAAAACACAGCTTTTTTTCCACCATTTTACGTAATATATTCATAAAAAAAATATATACCAGATATTTTATTCGAAAAAATGGTACTATATCCCACAAAATAAGAAATGAATAAAAAAAATGATATAGGAACGTGTTTTTATTATTATTAACGAAGGAATTCTCTGTTATTGTTAATATAAATATATTTGTTTTTCTTATACTTGAGTAAATTTTTCTATCAAGATAGAGAGAATTCATATGCCATGACCAAAACTGGATAAACTTCAGTTAAATCTTAAATTATCAAAGTTTATCTTACCAATCCTTCTGACAACTTTAACACGCACTGTTAATATCAAAAATAGATTTGAATAATAATTATTCCAGCTTGTAGATATGGAAAAGATCAATTTCTATCCTTCTTTTGTCAAGCATTCATTCTCTCGCTGCGCTTAATCACCGCTCCAATCAGACTAAATATTTGCTTGTCAAAGAGAGCAAGGAGGAGATAATTTATAAACGCCATCCGAATTAACAGACATGCATTGAGGATATAATGAGGTACTAAAGACTACGGGGACTTAGACTGTGTGGCTGGATAGGAAACTTGTGTGTGTTGCAATATGCAACAATTACATGGCCAAGGAGAACAGGCTGGGCCGAGTTCAAGGTTCTAACTCCTGCTACCGATTTCGCTTCACTCCCCGCCTCTAACTGCCCACTCTTAACAACAATATCATAGCGATTCGACGGAATAGTAAGTATATTATATATAAAACGACTTGTAGAAACTATAATACATAATGAGAACATATGCGAAAATATGTGGGCTTCGCGTCTCGCACCTTGTTTACTCAACAATTTCATTTCTTTATTTATTTATTTTTTTAACCGAGGAGTTACAGTCAAGAGAAGCATATCAATCAGTTAGCATGTTGATAAAAAATTAATAATTTACATGAAAAAAATTTCGTTTATTTGAAACTGTACAGAGAAAATGCTAAATGTAAAACTTCATAAATAAACATATTAGAACCTTTGATGAATTCTCTACCTTACACTCGTACCTTTTAAAATAGAAATTAGCCCCATAATAATTCATCAAGTTCAGTCCACTTTTTTAAAAGAAAGTTATCCAATGTAAAAACCAAAAAAAAAAAAAAAAGATCCCGTTGTTCTTAATAATCTTTTTACAAGAACTTGAAATGTAAAACGAAGTAAGACTGTGCCATGTGGGCGAGAATAGGCCAATACGGAATTTAAGAAATAAGTGCTTTCTGACAGTTTATAATTAAATGAGGCAGTTTTCCCGTTTACCAAGCAGTTGTATATTTGTATAAAACAACATGAGTAATTACACTCCAATATATTGCTATAAGACTTTTGCACTTGGTTTTAACGATTCACTGGTTCCTCGATTTGTAGCAACTTGTAAATACTACTATATTTTTATTCACTCATTAAATGAAATGGTACATTCATATCAAATTATCATTAAAATAGTTCATTGTATATTGTGAGATTGTGCCGTTTTTTGTTATTTTATGTATAGATAGTAACGAACATTTTGGCATGGTTATATTTATTAAAAAATGAACGGTTTCGACTTATGAAAAAACAAAGCTATGCAATTTTTAAGTACATTGGTAGGACGTGATTTTACCAAGATTAAAAAATTATTACAACTTATTCCGACCAAAAATTTTCAGTTCCTAAATAGAAAGCAGGTATGTGTGAACGTGAATTTCAATTAAGCAAATTTGTTCAAGTAGATGATATCTACTAGCACACATTATAATATATCATACGTATTTTGTGCGTTCAAAATTATATTTACAAACAGCATGTATGATTAAGACTATAGCGCAAAAAGTGGTCAGCAAAGAATATTGAAATCAATAACACAACAAAAATATAAAATAAAAGTATAATGTAATTGTAAGTGTATCATTAGTTCATAAACATTAATCCACATGAACCTCAGCACCGTGTAACTATCATGGTCTATTCTTATTTATTTTATTTTATCGTAAGCTGATATTGCAAGAACATTTTTTTTACGTTTTGGATCATTTCCACGACAAAACATTAAGGCTATTTTAATAACTATTATAATAAATAACACGTCAAATCAAGGAAAACGGAAAAAAAAATTAGTAGATAACCAGAGCAAAACATTTAAACTCACAGAAAAATAAAAGTAGCTTGATTCACGCAAATAAAAATTATAATATTGCCAAGAGACTTGTTTTCATTCTGGTTAATAATAGACATGCAATATATATTTAAATTGTACACTTGTGATTTATTCAATATTTCTGCTTCAACAGGTCACAAAAGTCAAGGTATTTGCAGCATAGAATAAGTTGATTACTTCAATAATGACTAAAGATCATTAATCAGTAGTTTATAAAGAGTCAACGTAAAGTTATCTATTTTGAATAAAAGTACTATATATCACGTGCACTTATTCATAAATGTTTTATTGGTTTTACATTATTTATTAGAGGTACACCTATTAGAAATAAACATTAAGAGTTCCTCAGCAGGAACTAGCTTTGCTTATTAATGAGTTCGAAAGAGAAACTAATCTCTATTTACACGTTTCATTCACCAACAATTTTAGTTTTGTTATTGTATTTTGTTGCCGTTTTATTTAATTATTTGAATTAGTTTAGTTAATTTTTGTTTTAGTTTGATTGTTATTTTGATTTTCCTTTTTATAATAAATTGTTCATTTATGAGGTTACCAAAAAGGGAAAAATAAAATTATACATATAATATACATTACAAGAAGGATAATTATTTGAGATAATAAAAAAAACAGATTTGTAGCTAATGCCTAATATGATGATTAATTTTAAGAATATATTAACTGCAATATAGTAAAATATTCTCGTATTTTAAAAAGGGCTGCAGTCAAGAAAAACGAAAACAGTTTTAAACTATTAATTAATTTTCAATGTTTTGACCCACAATGTCGGTCTTCATCATGACTAAAATAAATAAAAACGAAGTCGGTAAAGCTAATGGTAAAGTATAAAATTATATCATGGAAATAAAACAAGTTACGCGTAAATTGTAGTATGACCTCTCTAGAATAATTATTTATCTCATACAACTACACTACTCGGATGTATTTTCCTTTTGATTCATAATTATGAGAGATAGTTGACCGTGGATGATGAATGAGGAGAAGATGGTTGGGGGTGCGGTCGATGAAAAACACAAATAAGTACGATTAACTTATTTTAATGTGCCAACGTTTCGGCTAGAGTTTCTAGCCTTCTTCAGGGCTAAAAACAGAACAAGATAACAACCACAGTAAGTATAGAAAAATAAAAAAAATAAAAAGAAAGTATAAACAGAATAATTTTACACATAAAATGAATAATTTTACAAAATAGAATTAATAAAATGAAGTGATGAGAGAAGCGGGAAATAAAATGTATACATAGGTAATTGAAAAAGTGGGTAAAATAACATAATTAAGGAAATGAAATAAAAATAAAGTTATATAATGCAAAGAAGTATGAACATATTAGTTATTATTAATTTAAAATTTAAATATGAAAATAAAATGAAAATTGAGAGGAAGAAAATATATGTAACAATAATAGATGATAAAGAGGCAAATTAGAAGTATAGTGTACAAAACTTATAACGCGGGTAAGGAAAATGGATAAAAGTGGAGAAAATAAGAGGAAAGAATAAAATAAAGAAAGGGGAAAGAAAACAAAAAAAGAATAAAAACGAACCTGTTCGCTGGAAGATCAAACGCCTAATGGATACAGCGCTAATGGCGGTCAAACTCAGAATTAAAAAAATTTTTGTTTTTCATTGACCGCACCCCCAACCATCTTCTCCTCATTCCTTTTGATTATTTGTGAAAATATGGACTCTGATCTTTCCTTATCTAATTCCAGAAACATTTATTGGTTTCTTGGAAAATCTTTCCAAAAAGCTGTCCTTAAGGAAGGATGCGTCCTACGTTATACTTCCTTTTCGTTAGTAAACTTTCTTTTATCTACAAAAACTTATCGTCTCCCTCAATATAAGTTAGATTTTTTTTCAATTTTCCATACACACACTTCACTAAGGTAATTATGCCAATCAACCGTTGTGGGTTGACATTTCTAAATGTTCTAAACAACATTTTATACTTTTTAATCGCTCGCACCATAAATAAATAAAGTTTACTGCATTTGCGAATCTTGGAATCAGCAAACCATGTTTAAGCCCTTTTCCGATGTTTTTTCTATAACTTCGTTTGCAGCATCTCCAATATATTTTTTTACCAAAATAAAGATTCATTTCATGGTCGTTAAAACATATTTTCATTTTTGGTGGAGGTTCTTTATCTTGAAAGAATGCGTTTGCCGTTTTCTGAAAAAAAAAAAAAAAAAGTATTTTAATGAGTACATTACGAGATAACTTTTTAAAATGTCAATAGTTATCAATAACAAAACAATGAACATATGTTAATATTATATAAATTATTATTCTAGAATGGCTTCTAATACTATAGTTAACAAGTACCTAAAACAAATAAAAGGCTGAAGTATAAATATACTTAGATAAAAATAGTATAACAGTAAGGAAGTTAAAGATGAATACAAAAATGTATTAACTAACACATTAATGAGCCATGAACTGATAAAAAAATATATATTCCGGTATAACATCAACCAATAGAAATTTTTTAAAAGAGGATAGGTGGTCATATAGAGTAAAATTAAGGCTTAAATGTTTACTATAGTGTAAAGAAATATGAAATGCAGAAGGGGACATTTAAAGGTGATATAGTAAAATATAGTGTGATATGGTATAATATAATATATGATGACTATGTATGAATGAATGAGTTTGATATAAAATATGTAGAAAAACAATTTAGCAATATCGTAAGAATAGAAATCAAAAGAGTATAAACATAAACTGAATGGAAAATAATCAGTCAACATTATAAAAACATTAACATAAAGGGGAATAATATTAAATAATATTAATTAGAAAATACTGGTGATGGGTGGAAGAGTAAAAAAATAAAATAAAACTAATTTAAAAAAATATATAAATAATTTTACGCATATTGTTTTCAAAGCACTGAATTAGGTCAAACTGTTACAACCCATAAAATGTTAAGATAAATTTTTATGTGTTTCTCTTCCCAACCATCACACTTTCGGGTTAATTTCTTAAAGATTTTCTACATTAACTTATTATTTGTTATTTCTTTTTTTTTTCTAATGGTAAATTTCTACGTAAATACACAATTGAAAAGCTAAGCAGAAGAAAATTCTATGTGCAATTTTAGTTGAAATCAAAAAAGGAATTTTAATTGGAAGAATATTTTTAAATAATCCATTCTACATAGAGTCATGGATATTTTTTCTAAAATTTAAAATTGAAGTAGTGAGTTGAAAAATTGTATTCCAGCAACCTTAATAAGAATACTTTTACTACATTTAATACAGTTAGTTTCCTCATAGCTCTTGAGTTATAGACAAAATTTGAGGGTTTAAGTCAGAGTAGTTTGGTTTTTATTTATGTTTACATAAATGTAGAGAGTATTTAGCAAGTCTGATTAAATTCAAACGAGGCTAGGTAAGCTTTACATTTATTAAGATTATAATTTAATTTAAAAAATTGATTATTGCATAATATGGGTGTTTTATATACATTCAGGGATTTTATTGCACAGTTTTACACAATTTGGATTTTTTAAGGAACGTATTACTACAAAAAAAATCCGGCCTCTAGGTCCTATTTTGGCCACCGAAACGACACAATTTCTTAACGAGTTGGGGAGGGGCAATTAGAGGACATAAAAAGCGGAAGATGTTCAAACGCAATGGCACATCTCGCAAAGTCCTTGGTGTGAGTTGCAGAAGGCCCAGTTATGGTAATGCTTACTTGTCCGGAGTAAGATATATTCTACCATAAACAGTATCCTTGAAATGCTAAACGCCACAGTTTAATCCATATTAACGAGTAGAGGATGTATCAATCTGCAAATTAAAAAAAATCTGGTTTCCACTTAATTATTAATATACATAAAAATAAAATAATAATAATAATAATAATAAATTAGCAAACACAAAGGTTCGATGCCGATACCACCAATCGTTCTCTAGATACATCTGTCCTGTGATGCCATTCCAAATCTGAAACAGTATGAAAGCAATACTCCTACCTACGTTTCAGTTTACCCGTCGGTTTAGTGTAAAAGTAGAATAGCAATGTAATAGTTGATGACCATTTACGACTATGATATATACTTTCAACTGATTAGAATATTGTAATTAATATTAAGGTGTTTAAGGAAATATTAATTAACAATTACTGATTCCATATCTTGACCTTTTTTTTTGCCGTATTTACCAATAGGTAATATTAAAAAAACATTAGTATTTAATGTATTTGGAAGTTTCAGGGATACTATAGTCTATTAGATAGACTAACTCAAATAAAAGTTAGTTTAATCTGCTATAAAGTAGTTTATGACGTTTTTATTGGTAGGAGTAGTATCTTTCATAATATTTGCTAAACTAAATTGATTTATAGTGGTTCGGACAAAGTTTCATGAGCAAGATTCCTATTCACATGCAATTATAATAAAAACTACTACCGCTACGAAAATAAACGTTGACTTTTTTTATTTCATTAAACCATTTAATTCGAGTGTTAAAAAACATCTGTACGTTCAATCGTTCCTTAAAGTTCAAAGTAGTTTCAAAGGTATGGAGCTCCGAATGAAATATACTTTTTTTTTATCATTTTGAAACTGCCGCTGTTTTATATTACTCCCAACCATCTTTGACAGACTAGTCAATTTTGACTAGTAATTGTACGTAGTTTTCAGTAAAGTAATAAAAAACCGGGATGAAGTACCCCACTTTTTCCACCGGGCTCATGTACTAAGATTCATGCTTAAAATTCAATCCATAGTACATAAATCAGCAAATATTTTTTTTAAAAAGATCCTATCAGACATAACGCGATAGCGGATTTTTTATGGTTTTGATTCTCTTGTTGGCTAATTAATTTAATAAAGTAATGAATTAGGTAAGGGGGGAGAGGGGATTTCACCTATAACTCCTAAATGAAGTATTCTAGCAAAAAAAAAATACAGTATGAAAAAGCTTTGAATTCTGCGTCCAATAAATACCACAAAGTAATGATTCGATTAAGTGGTAATGTCGTAACCACCAGCTCCGATTGTTTCTTTGGTTGGTTAAAATACCTGGTCCGAAGTACAATGAAGTCCATATGCAAACAGAACCGGTGATTAACAATTGAACCATTCGACAGAATTATTACATATTGAACTCATTCGACGAATGATGAAATAAAATTTGTGTCTTATTATAACTAGCAAACCGTTTAGAATTAATAGGCGAAAAACCAATAGGAATGCATAAATTTTCATTAGACCTTTAGTTTATCAAACTATTTAGATTTTAAATAGTAATCGCAGTAGGAACCCCATAAATGCGTTCCCGCGTTAAGTTTGAACTAATACGTAGAGTTATATCTCACATTTTGGCAAAATGTGAAAACTAATTACATTTTATAATTTAATACATACTACTTAACTTAATTAATAAGTTATAGTAGTCATTCAATTGTTAAAATCAGTTTCAGTTGTAAGTTTTTCGAGCTGAAATTTATCAATTAGCTTATTAATTTAGTAAATTAATGAAAGGATTTTTTCATCTTTTTTAACTCCTCAACGGGGCATCTTAGAAAAAAACGTTGTGCAAAAGAAATTAAACAGCCTTAAAATCTCCTTTAAATATATATTGCATGTCTATTATTAAACCAGAATGAAAACAAGTCCCTTGGCAATATTATAATTTTTATTTGCGTGAATCAAGTTACCTTTATTTTTCTATCAGTTTAAATGTTTTGCTCAGTTTATTTATTATTGGTTTAGACAAACAAAAAAATATTTATACATATTTTTATGAGTTGCGACGGTTTGGCCTGATTCAGTTGTTTGAAAACGACCTACGAGCATTATTATTTTTTTAATTAGTATTGTTCTTCTTAAGCAAAAAATCCTCAATCTCCACTGGCCCATTGCCAGTGACGCGGTGAGAGGGATGCGCTGGGATCTCAAAGAGCTGTGCTCTACCTCTGGCAGATAAAGCGAGCCCCAGGGATCCTCAGGTCGATAGTGTAGAAATTGTATCTTAGAGTGTTAATGCGACTGGTGATTATTTTATTTATTTATTTTCATTATCCTTCTCTTCGTATATATTTAGAGAGATTTTATTTATTGTTATGTAATATTTTTTTTATTCTTATATTATTTTATTTTAGAATGAATGTAATCAGTTATAACTATTACTTATTGCTCAACAACGTAAATAAGGCAGATATATTTATCAATAAGTAAAAATTTAAAATTAGTAATGTTTTTCATATACTTTTTTTTATATTATGTTTCAACCAAAACAAAAAAAAAAATCACAATAGAATAAATTTATGCTTCAGGATTCTGTATTACATGTGGATAAATAAAAATTATAAAGCAGTTAAAAGCCAAATTTTCTATAAAACATATGGTTACATTTTAGATGTAGAGAAGGAGCATGTAGTATCTTCGAAACATTAAAATATAATATATGAATTGAGTACTATTGTGTTTTTATATGTTAACAAAGAAACAAAAAAGAAAAATAGTGAAATTAATAATTATGATATATCTCAAAAAGTAAAAATCTCGTGTCAAAATAAATAATAGTTAGATTTTGTAAAGTGAGTCTAATAGACCAAAAGGAAGCTTCTACAACTAATATCGAGTTACTAGCCAACTATCCAGTTACTTCGGTTAGTCTGCGGTCGTCACGCTGTCGATGCTCATATAACCATTTCGAGCAACTAATAATTAGTACATTTATTATGGATACCTAAATTAGAAACTAAGAGCTAAGATTGACTACAATAGTTAAATTTGGTAAATTATAAATACATTACAAGAAATACTAAAAAATAATAAATAAATATTCATACAAATGTAATATTTACTCTTATATAATTAAAATTCTATAATAAAAAAAAATTAAACATAAATTAATTTCAAATTAAACATAAATTAATTTCAAAGTGAACCAGAATAATTAATTAAAAATATTTATCATCGAAATGGGTTTTATTGTTTTTTAATATATTCTCCATGAAGATAAATACACTTATGTATACAGATGAAACAAATCTCAATCACACCGATAGAGGTGAATATATGCGTTTTGACTCTAAAATATGCGTTTTGAATACATCAACCGCTTTTTCAGGGGTCAAAAATCATTAGCCATGTTATTTATTTTTGATGTTCAGGAATAATAAAAATCATTAAATGCCAAATCAGGGCTGAATCGAAATATTGTTTTTGAAAATAAAAAAATAATGCTTAATAGTACTTACAATACAAAACTTCAGACAATAAAAGGTGGTTTACTGCTTTTAGCAAACAAAACGTTTATTTAAGTTTGATATGATGGTTAGTTAATAAATATGATGAATGAAGATGATAAATACGAAAAATAAACCACTTTGGTATCAATCATTGGTTATATTAATCTGTAAGGTACCAAAAACCGTTATTTCAACTATAAGAACTAGAAGTAAAAATTATTTTTGAAAAATCCTGATATCAAACTGGTTTATATACATTTTGGTTTTTCTATAGATCGAATTAACCACCCACAGGCATATTTATAAACCAAATCTTTTGATACACTAAAATATAAACAAACCACTTCATTATCGTATCAATAATAACGATGCAATAAATGATTGATACGAATTGATTACATTGACTAATCGTTGTTCACCTTGCTGTTTCCTCCAGGATGTGTCATTTCCCCAAAACTCGCAATCGTATAATTCTGACTTTTAGCATATTTTGAGGTATTCAATCAAACTTTACGCATATAGCTTGTTAAATAGGTTGACTAACTACGCTTACCACGAACAAATAGAACTATGAAAAATTCCTCTGGAACTGTTAGTCTAAAGTTATAAATATGTTAGTATGAAATTTTTATTGCAGATAGGCAGTAACAAAAGTCACTATTTAGGCTCTGAAATAAGCTCATTCAAATATTAGTGCTATAATTAACCGTCCAGAACAGATTATTATTATTTTTGCAAAAAGGTTAGGACAAATTCCAATAATTGAAAACTCCTTCTTTGATTTTTTAAGCAGAATTTTTTTCACATCTTGAACGTCAAAAAAACATTTTCGCTATCTTTATGAATTTATTTTTCCATTGTTGCAGCGTACTGATTTTTTCTAAAACTTGTAACACATTTTTTTTTTCTATTTTCCTTATAATTATCACTACTAAAAGTCCATTAAGAATTTATTTAAAAAAATAAACTTATTTTCAATTTTAAAAAACGATTAATTATTGGTCTTCGGGTAGTTAAGACAACGAAGCTATAGAAATCTTATTTGTAAATTATGATCCAGTAGTTAAATCAGCCCATAAAATTAAAATCACTTCCATAGATGCTTCTGAAAACTTCAAGTAAAATTTTATTGCAAAAATTTTCCATCGGCTATCGAAGAATATACGCAACTTGTGTTCCTACAAATCAAGGGAGGCCTTGAGAGTTCATCAGCAGGATTGCCTCGTTAAGTAGAATTGTTATGACACTCTAGTTTACGTTAATGGGTGTAATATTACCAAACAAGCATAATGTTTTAATATTTTTATTACTTCTGAAAAGGAAGCAAATTACCTTTTGTTACATGACTCAAGAGTGCTGAAATGCCTAAACAGAAATAAAATTTGAAGGAGAGTTTCGGTTAAAAAAAAAAAAAAAAAAAAAATAGTTTCAACAATTAATTAATTAACAACGTCTGGACCCACAATGTAGGTCTTGATTAAAGCTAAAATAAAAAGATACAAAATAGGTTAATTTAATGTAAAAATATATAAGTGACATTTAAATAAAGCAAATATAAAGATGGAAATATAAAAACACACTAAAATAAGACATAAATAAAAAAAAGTAAGGAAATTATAGATAAATGCAATAAATATCTATTAATCAACATAGTAATGAGTAATGAATTGATAAAAAAGAATATATATAATCAAACAGATCAATTAATTAACCAAGAAGATGACTGATTCACCGCCTAGTAATTGATATTAACTGAATTAGTAATTAACAATCAACTTTATGATTAGCTGATACTAGCTGAACCAGTAATAAATAATCAAATTTATTATTAGCTGATATTAACAGATGCACTAATTAATAATTGTTATACTATAGAATTATAATTAATGAAAAATGTAATAATTTAGATAAAGAATCAATTAATATAAAATGTTTCTGTAAAATAAATTACTGTTAATTTGATAAATGATACGATGGACGATGGAAGCATAGGCGTACCTAGCGGGAGGGAAGCAGCCCCCCCCCTTTGAAGTTAAAAAAATTATTAATTTAATTTCAATACATTTTTTGACGTTAAAAACTTCCAAAATTTGAATATATTTTATTCTAAATTAACATAATGTTGCACAACGTTTCGGGACTATTGTCCCATATTCATGTACTTTAATAAACCTCTATATAATTATATAGATCTTAGAATAACTCTAAATAATTATAAATAATAGCTTTACTGCATTCAGTTTTAAAATAATTGACTTGGAAATAAAACAAACATACAAGATAAATAAAAAAATGAAACAAATAATAAACAGTATACAACAATTTTTCAATGATAAAAATACAGAATTTAAGATCCAGATAAATAAATTGATTGATGAATACAATGAGACAGTTATAACTATAAAAAAATAAGCAAATTAAACATAAAGTTAAATCGCAAAATAAATAAACCCAAGATTAATTTAATAATGATAAACAAAATAATCAGAGATGATAATTATAATAACAATTTAACATCTTTGAAGACAAACAACATAGAAAAAATTTACACATTAAACAAAATTGAGTTTGATAAATTGAACAATGCTGAAACATTAGAGAAATATAACAATTTACATAAAATGAATTAGAACAGAGTTGTTCACAAAACAAAACTAGACATTCCAGAGAACATAATGAACTTAGGTGATCATTAGGTGAAAATTTCAACTTCGATATGGAGAAAAATGATAAAGAAATAACTAATATAATTATTGACCTTGAAAAAATGTTTGATAGCATCTAGACATCCGAGAAACATATTAATGCCACTGGAAATAAAATATGTTCCATAATAAGTAATCATTTGATAAAAAACAAGAATAAAAAAAAATTCAGATTAAACATACACATAAATAGAGGTCTAAAAGTCCTAAACAATTACTTAAAAAATAACAAGGACATAATTATAATTATATTGGATTAAAAAAAAAGAATTGGCTATTTTATACAAAAATGAATATGATGAAAAAATGGATAAATTATTAAATGACAAAAACACATACCGGGCGCATTGAGAGCAGAACCTTCCACGGATTTAGTCGGAGAAATGAATAAATATATAAATAAAATCCATAAATGGGATTCATAGATAAATTTATTAAAAACAAATTACAAAAAAAAAGTAAAGAAATTTTCCAGCCAAGTAGATAATGGCATAATTTCCATTTAATGTGAAATTAAAAGTTTGACTAATTATGAAGATTATTAAAGTACATGAATATGGGACTATATTCTCGAAACATTGTGCAACATTATAATTTAGAATAAATTGGATGTTTTTAACATCAAAAAATTTATTGAAATTGACTTACCAGACTTCCTAAAAAGAAAATCCAGAATATTAATTTAATAAAAAATAAATTTTGTTTCAAGCAAATGCAAATTGTAATAAATAATAAAGCACTGCAACAATTATATACAATTTTCTTAAAATTTTGGTTTCAATCGTCCTTTTCGTGTTGAAATGTCAACAAGATTGACTATGGCTTGCCCCCCCCCCCTTGTTTTCATCCTAAGTACACCCTTGAGAAAAAGTAATAAGTAAATTAGAATCACTGTGTAAATAAATAGAATAAATAAAAAGATATAGAATAAATAAAAAGATATAGAATAAATAAAAAATAAAATGAATATAAACGAAGATAATATAAATATAGCTGAAAACAATTTAGAAATATCTTAAAAATAAAAATGTTAATCCTAATACATTTATAAATGGAATTTGGTCCGGGTGCGGTCAATTAAAACTCAAATTGTAAATTGGTGTACAATTTTATTAGAGCCAACGTTTCGCCCCACGTTGCAGGGGTTCTTCAGGGCTGTTTTGACGGAAGTAAAAGTCTATTTAATATATTTGCTATTGTTAAATTATTTTAAACGTAGTACATATAATTTTCACTCATATACACTTTCCATTTTAGTCATTCTGCATTATGTATTAATGTAAATAGATCAACTATATATATATTAAGTTATAAAATTTGTTTTTATTATTAATGCCTTAAAAAAACATACAAAAGAAAAATTCAACAATGTGAAAAAAATTATATTAATTATTTTTTAACAAGCAGTATATATGACAGTAAAAATTGAAGGCTGTCATAAGTTAAACAAGCCTTCGAACGCAAGGTGACATATAAAAATAGTCAGAGCCGTAGTTATGCTAATGTATACAGTGAAAAATAAAAACCTTTTATCTCGGATCTTAATTGTTTACTCCATCCTGATTCTAATTTAATGCAGCCCAGGCCGGAGTGGAATATGAAGTACTGCTGTCGTAACCGTGTATTCCTCTTCTATTTTTCGCATTTGTATGCAGTTCCCTCCAACGGCAGGAACTGGAACAGTTTGTGGCCGGCAGATGAAGCCGCACTTCTCGATAAACACACAGTTGTTCACTGCCCTTGAGAGCATGTCGTTAACACTATGTCATAGCTGCGTGTTAAAGCAGTTAAGATAACTGAGATATGGGACCCTGAGATCACTTACCACACTCTGCTAACATTTTTTTTTGTGGAATATACATATGTTTGTGTATTTATATCCATCATTCTCGCAGAAGGTGAGATAACGAATTAATAATATCCAGACAATTCGTAGCGTCTCACTTTTGATTTTGAAGTAGCAACCATTTTTGGTTTGTAGCAAAAACAATATCTACAATTTTTTAAGATTTTTTTTTTCTTTTGGCGCTTATATATATTTTTTAAATAAATATATACAGTTAAATCTGTCAATGTTTCGTAGTCCTGTGCAAGCACGATCCAACCTACTTTAAGATTTTAAATAATACTTCTCCTTGACAAATAATACAAACTAATTCTTCAAACATAAGTCACAGAATTTCTGTACATTAATTTTTTTTTAATTTATTTATTTAATGTGATTTACAACTGTACAAGTAATAAATACAATAAGTAAATATGTTGTATATTTCATTTGCACTAGAAAATCTTGGAAAGGAACCACCCATTGGTGGTACTTCAAGCATTAATTTAAATTAGAAGGTCCCGTGGCCATCTCCTTTTCAGACGCCTCGGAGGATTATCAGGGATTGTTAAGGATGAAATATTAAGAATTAATGGGTTAGGATGGCTAAGGAGTTTGGAATGAAAAGACGCATATCGGTTTTGGGCCAAATCTGCAACGGTCTTTGTGGATGAGTTTATTTGTAATGTAATCAGGAGCATCAAGGATTTTACGTAGGATTTTGGGTTGTAAGGATTGGATGCGGGAGGAATTTGATAGCTTGGTAGAGCCCCAGAGCTCAATTCCATATGTCCAAATTGGTCTGATTATCGTAGTGAATACTAATATTTTGTAGTGAATGGGAAGTTTAGAGCTTTTGTCAACTAAGTGTTGTAGCAATCGGAATCTACGAGCAGTTTCTTGTCGTTTCAGTCTTGTGTGGGGATTCCAAGTAAGTCTCTTGTCAAGATGGAGTCCTAAGTATCGAATCTGTTCAACAGGCGTTAGTGGGGTATTTAGAAAGGATACTGTAGAACAGGAGGGTAGAGGTTCACGACGGAGAGTAAAGGTGATCTGATGGGATTTGTCAGGATTTATTTTGATTCTCCAGTTTTGACACCATTCTTCAATAGATGTTATGTGTGTCTATAGTGTTTGTGATCCATTAGTTGGGTCGTTGTTAACAGACAGTATACATGTGTCATCAGCGTATGTTGTTAAGACTGTGTTAGGGTGAGTTGGGATGTCAGCTGTATAAACCGTATAAAGAATGAGACCTATACTACCTTGAGGAACACCGCCGAACTGAAAAAAGAGAGATGAGTAGGCTAGGTTATGATTTACTTTAAAGGTTCTATCAGAGAGATAGGAGCGGATTATAAGGAAATATGTAGGGGGTAGGAATTGACGATGTTTATAGAGTAGACCTGGATGCCAGACTCGATCAAAAGCTTGTTCAACATCGTGCAGACAAGACTCCCGTGCAGTACATTCCGCGCTCCAATGTGGAAGATATGACATCAACCACTCGATGGCTCTGTTGTATGGTAGAATGAGATGTTATAAATCCAAACTGGTGGTCAGGAATAACATGATGTGACATTAAAAAATGATCGTCATCATTATAATTATTATAACAAATAAGATGACAATATATCACATGAATTACCGTCATCGCTCTGTTTTCTATTTCTTTTTTAATTTTCAAGGACAAAAATTGCATTTCTTGCCACTTGATTTCCACGTTCCTCTACTCAGTTCGAAACACTGGTAAATCTTTCGACTCAGCTAACTTGCGCTAAGTTTGGCCGAGAACGAACGTCGGTAAGGACGTGAATATCCAAGCAAACTACATCAAGCACCTAGCCTAGTTAAGGTAAGAATTTTAATCATTTTTTTCTTATTGCTCAATACTCGAACAATACGAGGGTCAACTTTCTTTTATTTAATAAATCAACGAGAAAGAGCTTTAACAAGACAGAATGTTCCCCCATATTTTGTTACAGTAATGTCAATCACGAACCTGTCTTCAGTAAACTCGATTGGCAGGAGTTTGATGACAATAATCCTTGATATTAAACGTTAATTTTGAGAGTATAATGATCAACTGTAGATAAATGGAAGAATGAATGAAATAGTTTAAAATTTTTAAAAAATGTTGGTTTGTCCTATATTTGTACAAAATAATGTTGCTATAGGGACTGTCGAAAACATTATTAGTACTCCAAAAATGTATATTGAAAGTTTCATCATAAAATGTATTCATTATACTGTAATATAATAATATGTAATACGTAATATATAATTTAAACTGTAATTTAGCTGTTTAAAAACACTACAGATGTCAAAGTCGCAGTGAGGAACGGTATATAAAAAACTATTTTTTCTGCTAGTACCTGTCTTGAACGCCAATGTTGTACGTAATTAATTTTAAAAGTATGATTCGTCCTAAAATGAATTTTATTGTTCAACTAATTATCTTCCAATATTTAAAAACACTCCAAATTTAAAGAAAAGAGTTTGTTAAATTATTTTATATTTAATGAGTTATTAATCATTATCCGTTTTATTTTAGGTGATTCAGGAATCAGGAGAACATAAAAACAATGAATACTGATGAATTATGTAGAGCACAAAACATTTTACTAAACCTTTTATAATTAAATTTAATGATGAGCTGGAAATTTGGGTAAAGAATAATTATAATTTTTGTTTGTTTTCAGACTTTCAGCTTGATTACCGTACTTATGAAATTAAAAAATATATTAATAAAAATAAAACCTATTTCATAAAAGCCTTGTTAAATCGTCTTTTGTTATGTGTGTTTTTTTTTTGTGGTTATGTTATATTGCTTTTTTAATTAGTTTATGGTTTTATTCGAGTTATAAAGGTTAATGGTGAAAATGGAATATTTAAAAATTAGGTTTAGTTGAATTAGTCTTCTATACTCTTCTACTAAATCTAAAGATAAAAAAGTGTTTTTTGTGCTTTTTGCCAAGTTATCAGAAATGTGAAAGTAATTTAATGAAATTGAAATATATTGAGGATACAATACACTCTTAATATTATGTATAATAAATATTTTATACATAAAGAAAATAAAAAAAAGATTCTTTACTTTTCTGAATAAATAATAGGAAAAAAACAAAACAACAAAGCATGTTTTCACTAATTGTTTAATAAACATAAGTATTAAAAAATAAAATGGGTAATAACATATGCGGACCATCTTTACACACATTGACAGTAAAAATTAAATTTGATAGACATTTAGAAATAGAGCAAAAAATGTTGGTAAATATTGAAACAACACAATTTTTTTTTTAGTAAAACAAAGCAGTTCCTGGAATACGATTAACAGAACGAAAGCTCTACTGTGAAGAAGCAGGTGGACGTAGTACTAAGTAGTAGCAGAGAGTAAACAAACGAATAGATGCTAGAGGCAGGAACAAGAAGGAAAGTAACAACACTCCTATAATGATTGAATAACGGTGTAGAATGAAAAAGAAAGAAAGAAAGACAATCAAGAATGATTAGGCAAGGAACGTGATTTACTCGGCAGCGTGGAAGCAATTGCTGGATCGGGCAAACGGGCCCTTCTCGCCTCCAAACCGCTGCCTCCAATCTCAGTTAGCGAGGCTACCACCGGTGGGTTAGGAACCTCCTCGCTGATTAGCTGGATAATGGCATCGTCTCGAGGTGTCAGCCAATGAGCAGAGGGCTCTCATCAGCCGAAAATTGTTGCCGAGCCTCCGGGCATCAGCCTCTTTTAGTGGCCAATTATCCTCGTCTGCGGTGCACGGCTCTCTTCCAAACGTGTTCGCAACATCCTCCTCGTCCTCATTTAGCATCCTCATTATATCCATTAATATAATAAACAGGATTGACTTAAATATATTAAATAATAAAAAAATAATTTTATTGGATTCAATGAGGGCGTATTTATTAGAGCAGAGAAGGACTGGGACCCTTTCGTCACATAGTAAGGGAGAAGAACGCAGTTTAAATGGAACAATTTCTGAATTTCTCAAATTTGATAAATTTATTTCTTTTCAGATAAATACTAGACCATAAAGCGTGAATAAAATTCCAATAAACCACAATTTACAAACCTCTTCTTTGCTAGAATTGTGGCACATCTTACAAAAAAAAAATATTTTGTATATGATGCTGTAGATTGTACCATTGACTGATTACTTTTTGACAAGCCTACTAGATTTAGTATATCTAGAGAGACTACAATAGAGAAAGATTGTAGCAATACGGAGCACGTTCTTTTAGGATAAAACCAACAATTATTTTGTCAGATATGCTAATTAAGTAAAGCAGCGAAATTATAAATATTAGATGTAACTTGTACTCCATTAAATTGATTTCTATTCAAGTAAACAAAATAGAATAAACATTCAAAAATATTTGTATACATAAAACAACAATAAAGGAGGTAAAACAAGAATTCAAACGGCATCGTTGAGGAAAAGTTGCACCAGCTTTATAAGAAACAAACGGCACCTCAAAATTTACTCCTCGTATTATAACCTCCAGTTTATATTTGTATTAGGTAAAATACGGTGAAATATAAAATCTGATTACTACAATATTTATATGAGGAACTGGCTCAAGAAGTCGTTTTTTATTGAAAGTTTGTAAGAAATCAAAATCCTTTTGACAAATATTTATACAACGGACATTTCTGTAACAACTACGGTATCGAAACTGAAGACCAAGAGTTTTATTTTGGGTTCAGTCGTTCAACTCAATCAACGAAGAATGAAAACCACTTCAGAAAGTATAACATAAACTATTTTTGTAGGAAGCAGAAGGAAGTTTGGAGTATGTTGGTTTTCTAATTTCAAATGTTGGTAGAGTGGAAGGTTACGATGCCTACCCCTGTATTTGTTAATTTTTTTTTTTAATTAATTCTCTATTTATTTGTTGCTATTAATATCTCTAGTTATTTATGATTATTTTTGAACCATAACCAATATTTCTAGTCAAGAAAAAAAAAAAAAAATCAAATGAGAATCAGAGGTGATTCTCATTCTTTCAGTTTCATTCAAAATGAATTCTGCAAGTACCGAAGCTTTAATAATCTATTTATATTCTATGTTCTTTTAACCTGCCAATTTTTGGTTGACAAAAATCCATTTCTTTTCTTGCTCAAGTTCCGAGAAATAACTAGGCATGAAACACATCTCGGTCGCTTTGCGACATATTTCTGAAACATATTACTTCAAAAGGAAGGTGTTTGAATCTAGATTAATTTAGAATTCCTATGAATCATAAGAAAATTACTTTGGGAGTCCGATAACTGACCATGTTGGGGCGAAGATCCCAGATAGCTCAGAAGGTTGTGAGTTGGATCTGTTTAAGTAAGCCAGTCTCAAGCATATCCAGCAATTTAAGAGCATTTGAAGTTAATCCAATCAGCAATCAATTATAATTTTTTACATTAAAATGAACTGAGATGAACACAGGATTATTTGGATCATTTGTGTTTTCAATGGTTCATGTGATCTTCTTAACAACAATAAACCAAACAGTAAGAGTATATATGTATATATAGTTGACCGTAAAAATTGATATATAGGGAGATGGTCAGGGTTGCGGTCAATAGTGAAACAAAAATAGTTTAGCAATAGCAAAAAATAGTTGCTCTTGCCTTTGTTACTTGTTTTTTATTCTTTTCATTGTATCTTTTTATTTTTATTTATATCATTTTATCTTAACATAGTTTCATTTTGTATCTTTTTAGCCCTGATGAAGCCCTGCAAAGTGGGGCGAAACGTTAGAAAATAAATAGTTGTAAACTATTTTTGTTTCACTATTGACCGCAACCCTGACCATCTCCCTATATATCAAACAGTTTTGTAAAGTGTATTTTCCTTTTATGTACCTAACAAATGACAAAAAAAAATATGGGCATCACCAAAAAATGATAAAATAAATCTTACGTAATTTTTACTCAAATATAACAAATTAGCCACTAGCACCAGAAACCCAAAGAAAAGAAATGATACGGTACTGACTTAGGATTTGAGATTGACAATTTTTTTCTCATAAATCTCCAACTGCCAATTTGTCAACATGATAATACAAAATACTGCCAACACAGCAAACCTATAAATCCACGACCAAAATTTTAAATATATATCTAATCCTAAAAAGTAAAGAAAATTTAATTATCATAGTTGTGATTGTTTACAAAATCCATATTGAAAGCTTGTGGAAAAATCTTTTGTATATTAAGCATACAGTTTTTGGGTTTGAAATATGAGAAAATCTTAATTAATTTAGAGTTGACAATCAGGTAAAGATAACAATGTTTGTCATTGAAATATTGATACAATATACATGTAAAAAGTAACTGAGTAACTAACAATTGACTGTAAATATTGTAAGAGCTCGGCAGGAATAGACATGACAGTGTAATAAGAAGCTTTGAGCAATGAGAGAAGACAAAGCAGACGACAGCTGGACTACTTACCTGCCCGTGGGAATCTGGAAGCCCAGCACACGTGTGCTTCCACAATAGCACCAGCAAAAACCAGGCACCTGCCGCCACTTGCCGCCTTTTGCTTTCCATATTTCCTCATCTCTCTTATCCTTCAGCAACGATTTCTCTAATGTATTTATCTTGATAATTTTTAATGAAATCCCGCCTATTCCTTAACTTTCAATCCATCAAGATCTAAAAGAATTGAAATTAATGTTCTGTTTTTTAACACACTTTGTAAATTTATAGAATATTTTATTTTTATTAATAAGTTATTACAATTTTTTTTGTATACACATTCAGCAGAAATATTATTTTAACCTTTTTTTTTATGAGTACGGTGGTGTTCTCTGTACTCTTTTAAAATTTATAAATATGCTCTTTTATGTCATTTATTATATTTGTTTTTATTATTAGATGTTACATTTTTAATTCAATGTCATTTTATTTTTATTTGTTTGTTTAATTTTTTTTTCTTCTCTAAGGCACTAAGGCCCAATTTTTATTTTCTGTTTTATTACTTTTGACTTGTCATAGAGCAAATAAAGATTATTATTATTATTTTTGTTGTTACGAAAACAATATTTATGTACGTGCTTCTAAAGTAATAAGTAAACTCAACGTTTAATTTCAGTCCAATAGTTTTATTTTTGATATTGATCGAGAGCCTGCGTCCAAAAATGTCGTTTATTATAAAGGAGCTTAAATCTTTCAGTGAGATATGACAAAAGTTAAATATATATATGAATTTGGCTACCTTTATTATTAGTATCATTGAAGTTTAAATCTAAGACACCAGTAAAAATATTCCAGTTAAAAACAGTTTAATCATAAATTTAGTGAACCATTTCACGTAATGAATTAGTTTTCATTTAGCAATTAAAAATGATTTGTAAGTAATTTGTACGTATTTGTTTATTCATATTCGAACAATGTTCCGAGCAGTTTGCTCATTATACAGTCCATTGTTCTACAAAAAGTTCGAAATCTCAAGTTTCTCTGTAAGATCCGCTGTGAGTGCTTTAAAATAATTTGAGCTCAAAATATTAAAATAATATTTTATTATATTTCCTATCCTTCTTAAATGATTAAAAGTCCCTAGTGGCATTTTAGCAGATTATTTACTTAGTCATAATACTGTCTCGAGATATATTGTAGCAATAGTATTAAAAGATGTCCCTATTTATACCACGTACAATAATATTGACTCTTTAATGTTGACAGTGTAAGGTAGGCTTTATGTTGGCCTAAGGTACAAGGTACATGATTTTGATATAAATTGGACATTTAATGTTCAAGAAATGGGTCATTGCGATCAACAAAAAAAGACACACAAATAAACAAAACTTTATTTATTCGAGCCAACATTTCGACCAGAGTTCTGGTCTTCTGCTGAGTTTAACCAGAATCTCTGACAAAAGCTCCCTGATGAAGACATGAAACACAAGTCGAAACGCCCACACGAATAAATAATTTTTTTTTTTGGTAACTGCACTCCTCCCCTCCCCCCCTCCGACCCTTTTCCACTTATTAATCTACGGTCAACAATCTACACCTCAATATTTAATTTACTATTACAATAAACATCTTCATATAGATTTCCAACAGCTGTATATAGATTTCCAAAAGGCTTACGATTCTATTGACCGCCAGAAGCTGTATAATATTCTGATTGAACAGGGAATACCAAAGAAGTTACTAAATCTCGTACGGATGTGCATGACCGAAACGTATAATAAGGTATGAAACGGTAATCATTATTCTGAGAAATTCCAGGTCCGGTCGGGTTTAAAACAAGGTGATTCTTTATCACCTATCTTATTTAATCTAGCACTGGAATACGTCACTAAAAGTGTGATGAATACCGAAAAGGGTTTAACTGTGGGTGGTAAAATACTGGTGCAGATGATTTGGTATTATTGGGTGATGACAAAGAATCTATAGAACTAAATACAACCATGCTTATGAATTCCAGCAAGGGACTAGGGCTTGAAATAAATACGGATAAAACAAAATACATGGTTTGCAGTAGGAATGCGAGCAATTTCGGTGACAGATATAGGAGGAAATACGTTTGAACAGGTAGATAGGTTTAAGTATTTAGGTTCTACGGTAACTAGAAAAAACGAAATTGATGAGGAAATAAAAGCTAGGTTAAAGGCGGGAAATGCTTGTTATTTTTCAATTTCGCGCCTTCTATCAAAAAACTTCAAATTAGAATTTACAAAACCATTATCCTTCCCACTGTTCTATACGGATGTGAGGCGTTTGGTGGTCTCGGCATCATAGCTTCGGGTTCGTTAAGCCTTTATTATTATTATTATTATTATTATTACAATAAACATCGCAGTTATGTTACTCCATACTAATATTGGTAAAGAGGATGGAAAAGGATCTTGAATTAAAAGTTAAATATGTAGTGTTATAGGTAGGTCCAACTAACACTTTAAAACACATTGTTGGAAGTTTTTCTCTTTGACACGTATAATTGACAGTGGTTTGGTTTTGTAAATAGTCACCAGAAAGTTCAAATAATGTTTTATCTTTTTTTTTTTTATAACTCCAAGTAAATCACTGTCATAATGTTTATGTCAAAATTTAGGAGATCTTACTCAAATGTTGTCAGAAGAGATGGACATTTTTGGAACAGAACATCATTCAAATAAAATATAAACAAATTAAATGAAAAGAAAAATAACTTCAATTTTTAATACCAACAAGATCATAACACAGGAAGTTGCAAATATACAATTAGTGGTATTAAAATGAAACAAGAGGTCACTACTATTGTTTGTTTCAAACACTACATAAAATTCACAGCCTTCATAATTAATGTTATAAAATTTTTAACTTAACAATAGAGAAATATACCAGTGACTTGTTCAAATCTAACCGAACTACACATTGCTTACACTTTGAACTAAGTAGGCATTATCAGACATTCCACTACAGTCGGTATCCAAAGTTGCATGTGATTAGAAACGTCACAATACCACCAAAGTATCAATACCCGATTCCCAATTATCAAAATTCTATTCTAAGGGAATCGATTAGAATATAAAATGCCAATATATAAACAAATAGAATAATAATTAATTTAATTTTAAAAAAATCTGACAACGGAAATAATTCTATTTTATATTCCAATTCCTTCTAAGAGACAGAATGTTATAGCATATCTCCTGAAACATATTAGTGGATTGTTAGTAATATCTTCAAAAAATTATGAAACTAACAATAGTATTTGGGTGCCCGGTAATTAAACGGTTCTTCGGATTTTCAAAATGTTGCAAGTACCTGAATGAAATGCAAGTTCTCAATAGTCAATGAAAAATGTTTAATGTATCATGATGGTTGTACTCTTTCGAGAATTCAGCCGTTGAAATTTATTAATTTATTTATAATAAATTTAAATAGTATAATTAAGTCAAAGGTATCTTTTTACATATTTCATTTCAATTAGGCATATTCCACAATAAAGCTACTTCAGTTTTATGGATTTGATTAAAAATAAAATGTCATAAAAATATGGGTATTTGCATCAAGAAAGTTAACTCACAAAAAGCTCTAAAAAAAAGTATCATGAAAACATGTAAATAATTTCTTTCAAATTATAATCTGTTTATACTAAAGAAAAGCTACAGAAGTATGCAGTATGATGTTTTAAATGTTATATTTCCGAGACAAAAAAGTTTTAAACAAAATATTTTGAGCGTTTAGACTTAGAGTAGGTAGTTATTTAAAAAAAATTAATATTCTGTTAACATCCTCGGTACCATTCATATTGTCGACCAGGCCGTATGTCATTTGTACACTTGTGTATATATCACCATTATGTGAACTTGAGATAATAGTTTTGATTGATAACAAATAATTCACAATCCATACAGTATGTCGTCTGATTCCCTGATTTTCAGCGTTTTCATCACGTTTTCCAGGTCTGATGTTAAGCCCTGCATTAAGTAAAAATCTTCATTTTCCAATTAACTTAATCACCCATCTTCCATTAAATTGAATAATTCGTCAATGAAAAATAAAATAAAAACACTTGTGTATCGTTGGATATTCTGCAAAACCCTTTGGAAGTAGGAATTTTCTTTGTTTATTACAGTGTTGATTAGTGCCTCATTGTATTAACATAAAACGGTAGGGTGTGGTACCGATGTATAATATATCTATATTTCCTTGCATCGCAGAAAACAGGTAGTTATTTTTTTAATAGAATTTAAATGTGATAATTTATTCATCATATTAGAATTCTAAAAACAATTAAAGTCTGTAATTTATTTTTCTTCTTATGATGACAAAATAAAGTGCAAATCAATGTAAAGTTACGTACGTTAAAGGATTAACTTTGCTTAAAGTTTGCTCTATGCATTTAAGTTTAGAATGAATAAACTACTTATTAATCATAAACAAATATTAATCTTAAGGGAGAAAGTATAGCTTACCTAAAACTAGAAAATTCAAACTTTTCATTAAGATTGACTGCTTTTTATACAGAACAATTAACTAATCAAACTCAAGTGGCCGTAAATTTTATTTTAAAGTATACTTGACATATTTTTCCAAATTACAGATTTCTCACTAATTACACATATCTATCACTGTTTACAAGGGGATGTAGCTCAGTGGTAGAGCGTTCGCTTTGCATGTGAAAGGCCCCGGGTTCGATCCCCGGCATCTCCACAATTTTTTTTTCATGCCTTTTTATCTTTTGTTTTATTAATTTTCAAAAATCACTCAGAATACAAAACTAAATTCCAAAAATAGTGTGAATACATGAAAAGTACATTAGCATTTCCGAAAAATTTAAAAGAACTAAAAAATTATCAAGAAATGGAGAATTTGGATTGGCAACAAAAGTGCTTAGATACGAATATTAACGAATTGGTTATTCCCATAGTATTCTAAAAATTCTTATTTTCAAAATCACAAACATGTAACACAAAATAAAAGAACACAAAATACCGCGATTTTGCTATATATACCTGGTTTTCACTAATTAGCAAAACCTATCATTGATAAATATGATGTGTTAAATCTATGTCATTGAATGGCCTGATTCTGTAATTTTTATCACAGAAACTTTGAAATAATTTGTCGAAATAATACTCTTTTTTGTTTATTTTTTGGCCTTTTATTTAACCTACCTATGTTCAAGTAAAATTAAAAATTCGGTGCAGTGCTCACATCAGAGAACTTTTTCACTTTCCAACCTACTTTGTAAAATATTTGAAAACTTTTTAATGTTCAGTGAACACAAAAATATGCATAACTCAAGTGATTGTATTTTTTGAAGAAATTATTATTACATTAGAAATATATTCTTAAACTATTGTTAAATTATTCTAAATACCAAAGTTTGAAAGCATTAATATAAAATGGATTTAACCAGTTTCACAGAGAAAATTGAAAGAAGTCAATAAACCATGATAAAAACTCATGAACTTAAAATGGTTTATTATCTTATTTATTAAACATTAGTACCAAAAAAAATATGAAAATAAATAACAAATATAGATAATAAAAATGATCTTCAACAAAGTCATACTTAATTTTTTGTTGTTTCATTGTATTTATATATTTTTTTAATTAAAAAAAAGAAATTATAATATGCACAATTTTTTATCTAATGTATCTATTTCCTTAAACCAACAATGCCATAAATCCTTTATCACGTATGCTGGAAAATATACTCAACTTGCTCCATGATGGCTTTAAACCCTAAACATGGTTGAAAAAAAAATAAAAATTTGGTGAAATATAATACAACCTTTACATCATATGGATGTATCACCTTTTGAATTTTAACCAAACTTAGAAATTAAAATTAAACTTAGATTTAGTGCACGTTCTTAGGGTTACATATGTCATTTCCAAGAGAACTCTAAGTAGCTCATAAAACATTTAAAAACGCGGATAAAAAAATATATTACTAAATTTGAGATCTATAGTTTTGTTAATAAGACAAACAAAGGTTTATTTTTCTATCTGCGAATTTATTCTTTTAAAAATTTAATAAGGTATTAGCAAATCAGAAAACGCAGGATTTTAATGAGAAGAAGGAATATTAATTTGTGCTAGAGGAATCTTCAGCGAAAAAATTCTATCTGAAATAACTCGTGGGAAAAAAAAGATTTGTAATGTATTTTTATTTAAAATAGTCCTGTTCTGTTTTAAAAATAAAATGTGTTTGGGCACTTCTGTCTTTAGAGATGGACATTATGAAGCCATGTTGCATCATCTCCGAATTCCAGAATGCTTAACTCAAATAACACCAGCAGAGCGGTAGTGACCATGAAAAGATTTTACATTATTATATTAAAATAAATAATTATAGACATATAAATATTTTTAAAAAAAGTACAATTTAAAAGACAAAATATTTGTGGAAAACAGCACTAATGAAAAAGGAAAAAAAATAAGAATTTAAGAAATATGATTTAAGTTGTGTTTGGAATATATATAAAAAAAATGTTACAGATAAGCTGAATAATGTTTGAAAATAAATGGTAAGAACTTGATAATGGGCAGGAGAGCTTGAAACGTTGTTAAGATGAAATTGATAATAAAGAAGTAAAATAAAGGGTGTAAATTCCTGAAAAGAAAAAGAATAAAGTTTTAAGAAAAAACCTTAGTAACTTAGGTTGTAGGATTACAACTGATTATTTATAATTAAAGATATAAAAAAGTTTAATTAGTTTGGCCATCTACATGCATGAAAATGCCTAGGTATTTTTATTTTTTCTCCCGTCACCTAGCACAATAGGAAACGAAAGGATTAGTACCAGAGCCAGGGGAAAAAAGGCAGTTACTTCACCCCAATTTTTTATTACTTTAATGAAAACTATGTATAATTATTAGTCAAAATTGATGAGTCTGCCACGTATAGCAGCTGTTAAATTAATTTTTCATTCGGAGCTCTATATCTTCAAAACTATCAACAAGTAGAGTAAATTTTCTAAAATATGTAATAGAGTTATTTACAACAAGGTAAATCCATTATTTTCATATAGACTCCAAGCCACATTGGCATTGTTGGTAACGAGCTCACAAACAAAGCTGCCAGAGAGGCACTGCTGTTCTTACCCCTTCAGAACTCAGTACACCCCTTAAATTACAAATATTAGAAAAATGGCAGTCCAAGTGGGATGAAAGCTCTCCGAGTAAATTAAAAGAAATAAAACGACCAGTAAAACCATGGTCAACATCCTACCGCAACAGCCGCAGGGAGGAAGTTGCTCTGGCCCGCTTGAGAATAGGTCATACTCTCCTCACGCACTCTCACCTGATCAAAAAACTGCCACCTCCAACGTGCAAATATTGTCAGTCCATTCTTACGATTAGACATATTTTTGAAGAATGTACTCACTATTTGCCAACAATAAACAGGATAGGACTGACCCCAAATTTATCAGTAGCTCTCACAGATGGGGAAGCTAAAATTACATTAGTATATGAATTTTTAAAAGCACATCGCCTTCTTTATAAATTATAACTCCTCTTTGATTTTTTTTTTATTTACTTATTTTTATTATTTTTTATTTATTTATTTTCTTTTTTTTTTGTTTACTTTTATCATGCCATTGGCTTTGATGACCAGAGGGTTTTACGCCTTTCAGCAACAATCAATAACAACAACAACAAAGTTGGATATCTAACAAACATAACAAAACATGAGAGAATTTTGACTACTTTTATTCTTTTCTTATATTTTATATGATTTAAAAATAACTTCTTACTTCTTTAATTTACTTCGTCGTTGTTTTGTTATTTATATTTGATGTACTAACGTTTCAGCACAACCAAGTTAGCCATTATCAGAACTAAAATTGAAACAAATACAAAAAATAATTCTCTCGATATTTTGGCCTGACTATCTTCTTTGGCTACCATCATGTCGACTACATACTATATAAAAGTGTGTAAAATCGCTGACATCTCAATTAGCAATACAGGGAAAATCCAAAGAATATTACTTCATCTCGTTCATTAAGTTGTCCAACCACAGAGATTACCGTACAATGGTAAGGTGATTTCACCATATCGGATTCTATTAAGCATTCGTTATACATTGGTCATAGTATATCATAAACCAAAGACATACCTTCCAACAGGCACGAGATAATTAATCGATATTATTGATGTCAATACAATAGTCGATAGCTGTGAGATAATTTGTTCGCCAGCGCGGTGAATTATTGCTCATTCTTCAGCCGTTACAGGTTCGCGGTCGAGATATTACGAATTTGCCTATTGTTTTGTAACTGCCAGGGCAGCCCATACATATTCATCGCTCGGTACAGCTTCGACAGGACCTGCTCTTTCACAAAGTGCCTTTTGAAATAGTTCACACAGACGAGGATATGTATAAATCTAAATACACGGCTGCCGACCTACAATCTGAGTCTTACTGCAACATTGTCCAATTGTTTTCTTAGGATGAGCCCGTTCCGTCCCAGTTGCTCTGTTGCAATTTTGATATACACCTGGAGCAACATCCTTCATTTCAATGCATATTTTTAAAAAAAAAAAGTAACTGTCATATTTCCTTTATTCATTTACCTTTAGGGTAAAGATTCTTTAGACACAAATGGATGATTCTCTGGGAGTATCTTAATCAAAATAAATTAATAAATATGCATAAATTAAAACTAACAAAAATAAATGTTTATAACTGTATTACAATGAAAAATAAATTAAGCTAAATGATATAATCCCAGTTTCTGAATGATGCAGGATGGTAAGTGAACTTTTTATGACGAACAGATGTTTTAAATACAAGTACCACACCATAATATTTTATGCGCACACACCAATTGATTGCTGCGTAATTATTTAATTATCTTTTCTAGGCTACACGAGTTGCCTAAAAATAAAAATATGTTTCATATGTTAGCAAGTAAAATTAAATAAGAAAATAAAATACGACATATATATATATATATATATTATATATTATATTAGTTCAAGAAATTGCGATCTGGTACTACAAGTTTGTTAAATACAACTTATAGGTCCATATATTTTGCATTCACAAGAAGAATTTAAAAAATAATTATCCACAAATAAATAAAAAAATAATCATTATGTAATATTTTTATTGAAAGTAAAATTTGTCCAATGCCTGCTATTTGTAGATTTTCGAATCATTTCGAAGGTGTGGGCGGTGGGAAGAGAGTTATACTTAGTCGGCAAGTAGTTAGTTGCTATACTATGCTATAAGGCTTGGAAGCAATTAAGAAACCAGTCTAAAGTCAGTAGTGTCAATTTAAGAACGCTCGGTTAATGCCCGTTCAAGATAGAGCTTCGTTAAACAGAGAAGGCAGTTTCTAACGTCTCAGTTACAAAGTAAGGATTTTTTTTTTAAAGCGCTGATAAATGAGTTGATAATACGACTTGCAGTAAATAACAACGTGTGAAGCATTAGCTAAAAGGGTAACCACTGGTCTATTGCTATTAAATGAGGCGTCAAATACCGGGGACAATGTACTCTAGGAAGTGTACATTTTATCGAGTGTGGGAAAAAGGTAGTATTGTCTAATTGCGGGCCATAGAGGTCCTGCCAACATCATTAGTCTCCAATGAGCTTTAATGGTCTGTAAATACGGAACCAGGAACCGATGTGAGGCAAATGAAAATAGAAAAGGGCAAAAAAAAAAGAATCACAACCCATTTGTAACCGAATGGGATTTTTTTTTACTGAGCAACCCCAACAATTAGGGGAAAGGGTAGTGCAGCGCATGGCCGACTCTTAACAAACTTACAGATAAATATCTGCTACTACAATATATGTGTGTATATACTGCGTCGTAAATAATTTCAGAGGCAATTTAACCCCTTTGTGGTATCTTAGCCTGGGTCGGTTCACGCCTGGTTGGTCACCGACTGTGCACGACCGTTGTAGGGTCCTTCACCACTCCAACCGATATGTTTTTTGCTCTTAACATTCGTATCATTGAAATAGGTTCCAGTTGCTGGTCTTGTAAAAATGTCTAGCGATATTCGATTTTTGAAATGTGCAGAAAAGGTACATAAAAAGATAAATAGAAAAAAAAAATTATTTTAAGTATGTGCCAAAATAATTGTTTTATTTATTTATTTATTGACATTTATAACTGTATATAAAATATAACAAGCACCAGTAGTAGAACTCTAAAAAACTTTTACAATATAAGATCACGAGGCCATTTCCTTTTCAGGCGCCTCAGAGGATTACCAGTAATGGAAGAGGAAGCAAGGTTAGAAACTAGTGGGTTTTGGTGATTAGAGGGTTTATAATGGAAGCAATGTAGAGCCATAATAAAAAATTTAGTATGAGCAAGAGTAGTTTGAAGGTAATTTATTATATTCAAATGGTATACGAAGGCCGAAAAAATAACGTATTGTTAATTTGAACTGAATCAGTTGCTCTCACGGATGTTAAAACAATAAAAAGACAGGTATGAATTAAATATAGGTAGGTAAAGAAGACGAAAAATGAAAAAAAAAAAAATTCAAGGTGGAATTACCAAATAATTTTATACTAATAAGTACAAATATTTTGTTTTTCTCTTTATCCTCCCCTCTCAAAAAACATTTTATTTTCATTTTTTACAAATATTTTATTATTCTAGTTCTATCCTATACTTTATGAAGGGTTTAATATAAGAAGTACTCGGTGGTAAAACCTGGTGTGACTTTAATTAAGAATCTAAGTTTTTGGTTTGACTGGATTTTTTTAATTCGATCTCATAGTTTATATAAGAATTATTAGGAATTTAGTATTTTTCAAAGAAATAATGATAATAAATTTTGGGAGTAGATAGCTCAATGGTAAGCTCTATACTACTGGCTCACAGGACGCGGGTTGGAATCCGGCTGTAATAATTATTTTCTATTTCACTGTAATAATTAGTTTCTATTACCCTAAATAGGGTATAAATCTGGCGGTCGAGCGTGATTCTTATCAAATCACCACCTTGCACAACCGCTGGTGTAGTAAGAGTACTTCCTAACAACGTACTGCACCCCGAACTCTTCTTGAGTTGTAGTGGTACATATTTAATTTTTTTTTTAGTGTTATTACATTTTGGTAAGTGGTTCCAAGATTAAAGTTTAAGAAAAAAAACATTGAAATTAATACAAATTTTGACATTATCAATGTTTTAATTTTTTTACCTTTTTTTGACGAACAAAAAAATCTCATATGTTAAAAAATAATACTCCAAAAATTTATTTTAAAAACCAACATCTGTAAACATCTAATGACGAATAAAGTATTCTTTGCCCGACGTTTGAAGATAAGATTGTAGTTTGAAATTGACAACAAAGCAAAACAAAAAAATTAAGATTTTGCAGAAGTATCATGGTGTTATTTTTAAATGACTACCAGTGGAATATAATTTTATTTTATTTTCAACTATATTTCATTATGTATCATTAAATTTTTTAAATTTTACAATGAGTAGACCATTAAAAGAAAAAAAATAAAGTGAGAATATTACGTTGCAGAAAAAAATTATGTTGAAAAAAAATTATTTTTTGCAAAATATCCTGCCATTGAAGTTATTTTTAATTATGAATTAATGTGTTTTCATTAGCAATTTTAACCAACTTGAATTTCTTCAAAATAAATCCTTTTAAATATTAAGATTGCTGACGCATTAATTTGCCGATCTGAAACTTTAATTCAATTTAATTGAAGAAGAACAACATTTTTTTAATATTAAAATCTGCTAATAAAATGAAAAAGTATATATATTAGAAAAAAAAATGTTTTTTATTATCTTTATTGGAATTTACTACTGTACATAATTATACATTTAGTAAATTTGATGTATGTTATTATGGAGTGGTACAGGCGTGTAGAGAAACTACCTATGGCAGCACTCTAATGAAGTTTTTAGATTAGCAGGTCTCGTGACAATCTTCTTTTCAGGCGCCTCGGAGGATTGTCAGGAATGGAAGAGGAAGCAAGGTTAGAAACTAGGTTTGGATAGTTAAGGAGTTTAAAATGGAAGGAATGATACCTTGTACGGGCTTAAACGTTAAGGTCTTTATGTACGATTTTATCTGTGGCCAAGTAAGAATATTGAGTATTTTACGAAAGATTTAAGAAAAATGATAGATAAAAAAATTTGAAGTATTGGCAAGACCACTTTTCCTTTAATAGCTCCATATCAGTTAAGTCTAATACTGATTTATGCAAAAATAGATCGAACATAAAAAAATTGAAATTAACATTGAATTGAATTAATATGTCCTTGAACAAAGTTGTAAAAAATGGTCTTCTGCTTTGATTAATACACCGGGGTAAAAAAGGCAGTCAATTGAATTATTTTCAGTTAATTTTTTTTTTAATTTTTACATAAACACAAAAACGTAAGGTTATAAAGCCGCTCGTTCATAACAAAATGTTTTTAAATTAAAATCAGTAAATTCATCTAAAGATACGAGGGCGCGTCAGGTTAGGCTCAATATTACCTTCTCGTAACTTATATCTTGTAAGCGGAGTCCTCGTTAAAATACCGCTCGATACACTGCTATATGCACAATAAGTAATTGTTTTCGAAAAATATCCGCCTAACGAAATACGGGGGCAGGTGAGGTGAGCACTGCAGAGGAACGCAGTGCTCACCTCACTGCAAGCAGACAAAAAAATCTTAGTTCACACTTATGAAAAATAAAAATTCAGAAAAAAAAAGTTTGATCACCATTTAGAAAAAAATAGTTTATCCTTTAATTTACTCACTTTATATTAAATGTATTGTATATAATACAATACCATTGATAAATTAGATGTTAATAATGTAATATTATGCAACAGACCCACCAGCCAATAAATCAAGAGCAGAAAGTATATAAGGCAAGGCCAGAAAGTACCGCACCCCTAGAGGTCAGCCTTTGTAGGGTTAACGTTGCTAAATGTGAGCTGTGTACCCCAACCCTAGGGTCACCATTTCCAGCCCAAGCCTCCAATGACGTTAAGTAGTCACGAACTCTAAAACAATCGTCTATAGTGCTATTTATCTTCTCGAGGCGGCTTTCTTCTTGATGACGACGGTAAAGAATTAGCTTATTGTTGATTACCATTTTCAACTTAATTCAAACATTTGTATTATCAAATACTCTTATTGCTATGCTAATTATATTTTTTCACGAGTCTCTTTTACCTAATTTCGATATAGTTATATGAACTGATGATGAAGGCTTTATGATGGATGCTAAATTCAGGTAAAATGTCAAACCTAAATCAGAAAAATATATACAAAAAATTAGCCTTATCTAATTACAGCACCAGCGATATAATATATCTTAAAGAAAAAAGCGCTGTTTACAGCTGGGCCATTTTAAACCCCCAGGATGCAAATTGATACTAGTTCCTTGACCTATCCTAGGAAGGTGCACTTTTCCACCTGGAGCTGCACCGGGCGATGCACTTCTGGAGCAGCTGTCCAGGAGGTACCTACCGTTAGTTTTTAGTTAGCGGATATAAAGCTGCACTGAGTCAGGTGTACGGAAAGCTGTGGACCGAACTTGCATATCTAATAGCCCTTGTACTTCCTCGGCTACGAATGTTAGTCATGAATGAAACAGTCTGCAGAGGAAGTGTTTATACCGGATCGGTGCACAGGCGTACACTGATTCAGTGCCCTATTTCACGTATTATGCATGATGATGCAGAATCTAAGCTTAATCCTACTCTGTTTGCAAACAGTTGATTTCTTCCCTTTCAATAGGAACATGTGCCTTAGAGGTAGACAAGATTAAAACACCAAACAACACAGCTATACGTTATGAGATTAAATAGCTTTTTGCTTTTTCAAACTTAGTCTTATTTAAAAAAAAAACGTCAAATGTACAAAAGGAAAGTGCTAAAATACATTTATTTTTTAGTCTTATCATCTTATTAGTAACCAAAGTACAACGCTTAAAAAAATTGTATAACAAGAAAATCTTTAATGAAAAACACTTCAGTTATACATACATACAACAAGCAAAGGAGTTGTATAACTAATAAAAAACATGAAAACATTCAGGAATTGCAATAAAAAAATAAGAGATTCTCCGAACATTCTCTTGCACTAATGATTAAAACCATGAAAAAGCACAAGGAGAGGCTGAAGACACAAGTTCATTTGTAGCGTATCCCAAGTTAATTCGATGAAAGGGACACTGTAGCCCTGTAATGCGATCTAACCACAGGGTTAAACGTTTGGAAATAAAATAGGTAAGTGTATACATTTGCATTTTTTTATTTAGTAAAATAAAATTAAAAATCAATATAATCTGTAAACCAACAAATACGTATCATACTCAAGCAATAAAAGTTAAATTTTTCCAAAATATGGTTTTATTTTATCAATTTTCCTTACCTATTCCAGCGTTTTCTAAAAGAGGTAAAGCTGCTTTAGTGGTTTTAATTACAGTTGTATACATTTCTACAAGTAGTTATGAGGCCGTTATAGCCGAGTGTGTTTAGGCACCCAAAATGCTAAGTCATTCTAGTGTCTGCAACGGCACCGGTTCAAATCCAGTCTGGGCGGATTGACTTTTATTTCGTGGCGGAGCCACGGAACAAATCTCGGCCTCCACACTCAAGCTAGAACGTAAGGACACTAAACTAAATTAAAAAACATAGTAGACTGGCTACTGACTTCAGTTGTTTCACTCAAAAATGAGACTTTTCTCACAGGGTTGTTCTTAAAAATAATTCATGTTGATTTATCTTCATATTACCATTAAATTTCAGGGGACCAAAAAGAACTTTTAAATTACTCATTTGAATTTTTTTTTTAATCTTATGGCCTTCTTACTCTACTATGCTCTATATGTGTATAAGACTTTATTTTGCAAAAATCCTTCGAGTCCAAGTTCCTCATAAATTGTGCAAGAACAACACTTATCTTTACATAACGGGAAATCAACCTCGTAAACTTTAATTTAGAAACTATTTTTTGATCAAATAAAGTACTCCGATTTTAAATTGCAGAGGAATCAATACAGCGTTCAGCACGCATTAATTTTTTTTTTCGTGTTGAAACATACTCCATGTATATAACAAACTCCATGTGAAGATTGTACCCAGGACCTTTCGCGAAGAGTCCTTATTGAGGAGTATCGCCGAAGATGGTACGACAGAGGTCACGACCTATGATAAGACGTAGGACTCCCAACCTCACAATTTCCCCGGGAGGGACTGCTATTACTGACTTCACCTATAATTCCGGACTGCATGACAGGGCGCAGGTGTCTCTATTGTTCCAACCTTCCCGCCCGTACAGTTATGTCTCACTCAACTTCCATTATCATAATACAATCTTCCGCTCTGCTTTTTATTTAATTAGCCCCATCACGGATAATGACGCGGCACGCGAAACTAATTTGTATGCTTACTTTTTGGAAACAACCGCTATTGTGAGCGAAATCTGATAAATTCGGGGGTTCCTCGCCATAATGAGGAGGACACCTGGTCTTGGGCGCATGCCACGACCTCGATTTAATAAGAACGTGCCTGAGAAAAGAAAATGAATATATTCAGGATAAATACACGTTTGGCAGATTATAGAAAGTTTGCGTTAGGAGAATGTAGGCTTTTAGTTCAACAAAAAAAGTTCATATTGGTAACGAACGATTGGCACCATCTCTAATACATCCTATGAACAAAATATTGTTTTATTTTTTTCGAATTATGACTATTATACAAGAAATGTTACTATAACTAGTACTTTATTAAATAATTATTGAGCTCATGTTGGTGACATTTATCCAGTTTCTTGAGATGTTTGAAGCTGTACTTTGTCCCAGCAAGCCCTCCAAAAATCATGGCCATCATGAAGATACAAAAACATTTTTCTCCTCATAAACAAAGGCTACAAATTCATTAAGGCCCATATATTTCCACCTTATGATATGGAAGAGTTACTAGATTGGAAAAAGGCCAGTTAACCAACCCAGGCAGGATTCGAACCGACACCGTTTCTGAAACAAGAATGTGGATTTGTGAAGAAAAAGTTTGTGGCTCAATACATTTGACGAATCACGGCCTCTATATCCCGGATTTGAAATTTAAACCGTTTTCACAAAAAGAGTGACAATTAAACGAAGTTGAATACGAATGTACTTGCAGATAATGACAGATTACGGCGTATTAATAGATTCCTTAACGATGAATGAAAAGTGCACACATTTTTGAAAAATAGTTTCAGTAATCATTAATTCACCTTCCTGGCCAGGATGAAGGAGATAAGTTTTATGCTAAGAATACAAATAAAATTATAAGTTGAAATTAGAAAATCACAAACTTTTTTTTTTAACCATATTGTTTCATTTTATTTCCTCAAAATTAAAAAAATGTCCCTGATAAAAATCTTCTCGTAAGTCTACTAAAAATTCAGTAAATAAAATTAACATTACATTTTACTATTGATTCATAGTTTGGAATAACGTAGTATGTTAGAAGTTACTAAATGTTTACAGCAGGACAAAAATTGTTGGATTCTTAATTCGTTTTATTAATAATTTCCTTTGTTTTATGCAACGTTATGCAAATATTTTCGGCAAAATCATTAGGATATAAAAATAAAATTGTAACAATCTACACTCTTCAAAACCACGACTCAATAAGAATAATAACAAGGACGAGGGGTGATTATAAATTAAAATATAAATAAAACAGGATTAAGTCGAATACATTTAAATGATCAAAATGGGCCCAACGGAAAATCTAACCAAAGCAGTAGTTACTTGGTTGTAATAAATATTTGAGAAAATATGACAATATGACAGAAACTATTTAGCTAATAAAATGAAAGTGAACGTGGTGGGACTCCAAAATCCAATACTTCAACTGAGCATTCAAAGATTCTATATATAACAAAAACGTAGGAAGCAGTTTAAATGAAGGAAAATTGGATAAAATGCAAATCAAATATAAACTGTTACCATTTGATCTTAAAATGCTAAGTTCTCAAATTAGTTGTTTAAATTCAATTATGGTATGTGACAAAGTAACTGCTAGCTCACTAGGAAGATTACAAAACCTTCTAACAAATAAATACGAAATGCTAAATTAAATTACTAGGAAGTCACTTGAAGAAGTAATGCAGATTTCGCATTGGACCCTGAGCGCTTACATAGGGCTATCTTAAAGGTTTTGCGACACCCACCAGAGGAAAAAGCTTGTATCTAATAAATTTATTTCTCGAGTACCATAGTTACAGGAATCAATTAAAAACAGATAGGTAAAAAAATACAACTGGATGGTTTGATGGCGAGCGGATCTGTTGATACGAAAATGTGTTAACTGAAAAAAGTGTAATATGTTGATACACACCAATGGGATAAGATAAAGCTTGACAATGTCAGTAAAATTACTACAATCATAAATACTGGATTATGAAGATGATGGTCATGGGTGCGGTCCAAAAAACAAAACAAAAATTATTTATTTGTATTATAAAAAAAACAACTATTTATTTGGTAACTTTTCGTCCTACTTTGTAGAGCTTCATCAGGGCTGTTTCTGTTGAGATTTTTCGAAACAATCTTTTTTTATTTATTTATTTAAACTAACAATAAGGAGAGAATATTAATAATGGACTATTAGTATTAATAAAATTGATTCACTGAATAGTTTCAATAATTTTTAAATTCAATAAAGATTTGTGATTTTTTTCGAAAGCTCTCAACTCGAACAGCCCTGAATCTCAACAAAGTGGAGCGACACGTCGGCAAATAAATAATTGTTAACTATTTTTTTTTTTAACTATGCCCATACCTACATCTTTTTCATAATTTGAAATAATATGGTCAATTATTTATACAAATAAATACTGAATATTTTAATGTATATGATATCATAAAGAATTCCTACTAACAAAATAAGAGATATGACCTATTCAGTACTTTACTGTTAGAATTTCAAGTCTTTTTTTTACATATATCTTTATTGTTAGGTTGGTCTGGTGGGCCTTATATGGGATTATTTTAACAATTGACAATGTGAGGTTTTAGCAGAAAAGACACCCCTGACGATTTATAATATTGTAATTATTGAATACTTTAGTAATTGGTAAAAGTTAAATATGTCGTTAAAAAAAATAAATAATAATAATAAATTTGTAATTGAAAAATGAAAGGAATCAAAAAAATAACTAATATTTATAGAGTTCATTAAATTAATAACTGACTTATATAACGAAAAAAATAAATAAATAAATACATAGCGGCCGGCAGAATGTATTTTATGGGTCTGCTCTTCATTCTTCCAGGTTAAGCAGAATTTTCTACGTAGTAAACCACTGCACCTAGTTATAATTTGTTTTAGCGCACTTACTCAGCCTCCACTAGCTCATTACTAGTGACGCAGTGAGAGGGATGCACTGGGATCTCAAAGAGCCCTGTTCTACGCCTCACACGTGGGCTTGGAGATCCTCAGGTCCAGAGTGTAAATACTGTAGATTAGATTAGATTAGATTTTTATTCAGGGCGATCAACAACTAGGTTATTACACCCTTTTTACTTCATCTATCTTCTTGACTTTGACATTTGATGGTTGAATGTACACTATTTCCTTTTTTACACTGGTCGGTATTGGTGGATTAAATTTTAGTATAAAGTTGTGTTTCTTTCAGAAATTTTATTATTTTGTCTATGGATTCTTCTGAGTCTTTAAGGGCCAATTCTCTTGTTCGTGGAATTTTATTATTTTCGAAGGCTTGACGAAATGATGGGCATTCTTCAATTATATGCTTTATTGATAATGGGGAATGACAGGTTTGGCATATAGGCTGGTCCTCTTTTGTGATTAAGTGAAGGTGAGTTAATTTGGAATGTCCTATTCCTACTCTTGCAACAACCACTTCTTCTCTTCTCTTCCCCCTTATGGCACTTGTCCACTTTTGTGTATTTTTTTTTACATTTCTCAATTTATTGGTGAGTGGTACGGCAGCCCACATTGAATCCCAACTTTTTCGGATTCTGTTCTTTAAAAATGCCTTTATGTCTTTCGGCTCGTAAATTTGGAGTGGTAGAACGTTCATTGTAGCAGCCTCTTTAGCCGCTTTATCCGCTGCCTCATTTCCAGCTATTCCTGAGTGCCCCGGAGTCCAGAGAAAGGAAACACTTTTTTAATGATGTTTTAGCATGTCTATATAGTTATGAATTTTGTATATCGTAGGTAGACACTTTGATTGAAATTTGATAGACTCTGGAGTGCTGACATTGAATCTGTACAAATGAGTATGTAAATATTGTATATAAGAGTGTAAACGTGAATATTGATTATTTTATTTATTTATTTATAATAGTATTGTTTTATTTTTTCCTCTTCATGTACATAGTTTGATTATGTTCATTTTGTTTTTCCATCTGTTTATACCTATTTTCAAAAAAATTAAATTTATTTTTTTTCTTTTATTTATTTATTTTTATTTTTGTTTTATTTTATTCATTTGTTTTTATTTTAGTATGAATTTGATCAGTTATCACTATTAACTACTGCCCAACAACGTTGTGGCAGATTGTAATATTTATCAATAAATAAAGTTTGAATTAAAAAAAAAAGTTATGATTCCATTTCATATTTCATTAAATCATTTTTATTCTTCGAGTGTTATTCACATAAAGTTATTTGAAAACATATTATAAAGTATTATGTTTAAAATGTTCTCATGAACACTACAAACTTTGTTTTTAAGAGACTTTATTTTAAAAAGATTGTTATTATAAGTTGTAAATATTAAAGATACACTTAGGAAGAAACAAAAACAATAATATAAGAGAGTAAATAACAACATAGAACATGTTCGTAATTCTTAATGTTATATATTTCAAGATTTTATTTATATTTTGAAATATTAAAATTATTTTGAAATATTCTACATACTTATAAATTTTTCGATATACAATATTAATTTTTTAAGTCCGGTAGGAAGCAGGAGAGGTTGGAATGAACCTTTGTACAAACCAACCCTTCTCTTCAGTGGACTACTTCCAATACATCTATTGATTAAATTTTAATTATGACTAACGATTACAAACATCTATAATAATAATAGTACACGGTCAAATCAATTTTTTATGAATTTAATTTAATTAAAACGAATTTGTGCTGTGTACACTATATTTAAAAAAAGATTAGTTCAAAATTTGATAAAACGTCTGAATAATAGGAGCAAGACAATTGCGTACATCTATTTGACTATTGAATATTCCAATTAGCTGTTCAACAATGAGCAAAAACCTAGTACACCGCCTTTACTTGGGAAAACCAAGGTAATAAGGGTAATGACTTATTAATTATTATTTTAAGTAAATATTTTCAAATTTACTATGAAGATATTTGATGCAATATTGCAGAAGGAAACGAGAAATATATAGAGATGCCAGACCTGCAACACTCATCGATGATGTTGGCCAGAGCATTCACTCTAAAAGACATTTTTTTAAAAATCAAATTAGCATTACTTGTCAGAAACCTAAAACTGCTGTTTCATTAAGTTATAAAAACAATTTAAAGCAAATTGGAATATTTTTTGAAAAATGTAAAAAATTAATTTCAATAACTATTACATAATCTTCAGTGATCTCATAAGACAAAAATTACTTTTATAATAGTTTACTCAAATTACCTGGAATTTTAATAAAATTGTAATAGTATTCTATATTAAGATTGTAATAATATCACTGAAAAAAACTGTATCATAACTATATAATGTTTCCATTACCTTCTTAATAAAAGGAAATCATTAATCTATTTACTCAAACAAATCGACAATCTAGTTTCTTCGGGTTATGAGTTCTTCTATTTAAATATCTTTTTCTTTTTCCAATTTTGTAGTACGGATGCAATAGAGTAGGAATAGATCTGATAAATTCCTGAAGAATGGAAAAATAAAAATGTTAATAAAAGGATTTAGTGAATGACATAAATTCTTCCTTATTAAAAAACAATAGTTTATTTAATATCATCAGCAACGTTTCGGGAGATGGGGGAAATCTCCCGAAACGTTGCTGATGATATTAAATAAACTATTGTTTTTTAATAAGGAAGAATTTATGTCATTCACTAAATCCTTTTAATTCCATAAGACTCTTCCAGCATAAAGGATTATTAAATTTATAAAAATGTTAAAATTATGGATAAAATAATTAGTTTTATTACAGTCACTTCCTAAAATGTCCATGAATCAAACTTTTTTTTTGTGACGTTTGGACTTGTTTATATTTTTTATTTTCTGTCCTTGCAGTAATAATTAAATTATAATAATTTATTTTAATTCATACTATCCTCTAAAGAGGCAGTATATATATATGTAATAAATACTGCTACAACCCATGAGGGATCAGGATTGCAGAACTTAGTAAAGAGGCACTTGGTTGTACTATGAGGCGGTTTGGTCAGGATCATGCTCAACCGCAAAATTATTCCCCAATTAAGGATACACACGTTATGAAGCTGGGTGGATCCCGGTGGGCTTCCGAACCCACAGGCTCGACTCGCGACTACAGTGAAACAGAAAATAATTATTTGCCACAGCCGGATTCGAACCTACGTCCTTGGGTCAGTAGGTCAATGCAGATGCAAAATTAATTAAATGGTTTCTGCGGGGTGGTAAAGAGTAAAAAGTTTTTTACTTATTAGTATCCTTGGCACAATACCTTACCATTGGACCATTCTACTCCCCATAATAATATTACAAAATATTTCACAGAGTTTTTAAAACTGTGAAGATCAGGTTCTATGTCGTGAATTATTACTATGTCATTATTTGATAATATAATAATTTTGATAAGCAAAACGGAGGTCGAAACGTCAAAAAGAAATGAGATTATTTAATACTTTATATCTAAATTATTACCTGAACACCGTACAAGAAACTATTGAGAAAAATCTTTTATTCACGATATGATTTTTTTTTTTTATCAAGGAAAATTTACTAAACTATTTATAGTATTAACACATATATAAATAGATAGATATAGATATGTAGATAAATGAGGTATCCCAATGGAGAATAAGGGCACCTTTGTGCTGATAAAATCGAATGTTCCACAAATCCATTCTGCAGATGCGACGTTCACCCCCTTTTGCACAGGGAATGCATTTGTACACCATGCTAGAGACTTAATCGCGAATATAACCCAAGTCCATCATTGACCAGACAACAATTGTGAACTGATTTTTTTTCCCTGACATGTACGTGATTGGAGCGCTTCCATCGGAACAGATGGAGTAATGGTAATTGAAATCTCTAAACAATAAAGACAACAGGTCCTGGGAAGCGAATACAAATCGGCCCTCGTCCTTTTGTCATCCATTGACTTGCAAATCCGTGTCCTGGCCCAATCAGGAGCGGAGTGCCCAATGTTGTTTAATTGAAAATGGAAATTGGTCCGAGCTGTGAGTGGGTGTGTCCGGCGGTAAACGGGTTAGCCCCTAAGTGCCCATTCATTGGTCTCTTCGTTGAATGGTCTCGGCCAATTAGCTATCTTTTAGCAAGGCCTGAAGAATTGAAAGTTTTTGTTTTAAGGTACCTATCAAGGCAGAGATAGGCTGGCTTATTCAGAGCATTTAAATTCGTTCGCTTCCCAACTGCTATCTCAAATGAAGTGCTTCAAAAGCCTCGTTGAATAGGCCAGTAAAACCTCAAGAGATTCTGGATTGAAGAGAACTTCATTATTGGGATTGAAAGAGGAAGAGGATTCACAAGAGACTACTCCTAGAGATTTTTTCTGCACCGAGCTTGTGTTATTTTTTGTAATATTATAAGTTCTGGTAATAATCATTTCAATTACCTTAATAGTAAAGTAAAAAATAAATAATTGTATCTCTTAATTATGTCTTACATGTCATTTCAAGAAAAATTGCTATCACCTTTTATTTCTCTGGTTCATTTCGGTCCAATCCTACGTATAACATACAAGTTTCATAATTTCTTCGTGAACTGTGACAAAGGTGTTCTGCTTCATCTGTAGAAACATTTATTTATAATGTCATGAAAACTTTTGAAACATTATTCTCCATTTAGATTTAACTCCACTCCTTCGCTCTCTACTTCGTATGATTTTTTTTACACTCAGAGCTCGACTGGCTCCACTCCAGCCTTAGGTTCAAGGGCACCAGTTATTAATATATAATTTTTGTACTGGTCCAATTTTTGTACCTCTCTCCAGGCCCTTGATAAATAATTATGATCATTTTCAAAAAATAAAATAAGAAGTTGTAGCGTAAAAATAATTTTAAATTGTAATCTATATACTTCCTTAGAACTTTCATTTCAAATTACTTAATAACTAGTAAAAAATTTAAATACAAAAAAATTAAATTAAAATAAATTTTTGAAAATACATATATGGAGCGGGGTAGCTCAGTGGTAAGGTACTGTGCTACTAACTCCAAGGACCTTGATTCGAATCCGGCTCTGATAGATTTTTATTCTGTAGTAATTAACATACTCCACCCAACTTCATATCGTGGGTACTCTTAATAGCGGAAAAATTTGGTTCAGTGTGATTGTGACAACCGTTTGTCTAGTGGGAGTACTTCCTTTCAAAGCACTGCACTTATGGCCTTTAAGATTATAGCGGTGTCTATTTATTATGATTATTATTATAATAAAACATAATTCTTTTTAATTATATATATCATCAATCATCGATCATTAATTATAAATATTTATTCCTGATTTTTAATTTTTTTTCTGATTCAGTTTTGTTTATTCGATAATTGTCTCGTAACTCTGACTTAAATACGATTTTCACAACACGCTCGCATACGTTTGTTTGCATATTTAGTTTAAAAAATCCATAAAACGGTCTATAGTTAATGTTTTATGGATCCCTGATGGCACCACTGCATTTATAAATCTTTATAGTAGCTGATTTCCGCTGTAGACATCGTAATGGTTTGCAGCTGTTGATGTTTCTTAGTCCATTCATTAAGGTAATCTAATGCAAACACGAAATATTCCCAATGAATCGTTTATCAATTTGCTGTGGTGGTTTTAGATCAAGACATATACAAATTTTCAACATTTTAAAAAAAAATATTAATAGAAATGTTTAGTTAACAGATTCTGATTTTATCATATTGCTGATAAAAATGCGACCTTACAGTTATTTTATTTCTCTCAATAAGCTAATTGAAATTATATGTGTATATAATTAAGAAGAACTTTTTTTTTCGTTTTTTTGAGAATGTAGAAACAAAAATTATATGAAATTTTGGACTTGAAAAAAGAGAACAACTATCCGAACAGATTGGGGAGGTATTGGTTAAGCATTGTGTTCTCGGAATCTCACCTGAACGAACTCAAATTTATTCAGTCTAGCTGTTAAAGCCTCCTCAAATCGACTATGTCTTTTTGTTGGAAGCTTTAAAATGAACAAAAAACCAACTAGCTCGGATTAAATATTTATTTGGCCAATTTAAACATTTTAAAAACTAAAAGCTAACATAAACAAAATATACAAGTAAAAATAAAAAGGCCTTTCAGATAAAAATAAAATAGTTCGATAAATTATGAAAATGACAATAAAACTAATTTACACAAAAAAAAGAAAGAAATATATAAAATAAATACTGCACGAAGAAAGTGCTGCCAAGATGTGTAGGTCTGGCTCATCGATGGTCCAAATATCCAATAGTCGTATTGTATTAGGCGAGCCAACAAAATGAACGCAGACAGGGCTGGTTACACACGTTCCTTGGGTTCAGGGGTTGGCCATTAATTACTTAATTAATTGGAACCATATTAAAATCGAACAGAAGTGGTCTGGTTCCAAACTGTTATGACGACGAGTACACTCAAAAAATGTCAAATAAAATAATATCAACCAAACGCAGACAGGGCTGCTAATGACGCTACCAGGGCCACTAATTAGTCGGAACTGCGATTAAAACTAAGATGGTCGGCCCGTTGCTAGGTGACGCCATAGCAACAATCATCAGCCCCTAGCAACTGGCTCTATTACTCATTATAACAAACAAATATAATTACATATATTTTGTCTTTTCAAATAACTAAATCTAAATAAAATAATAAAAATAAATATAACTAAATTAAATACTAATAAAACTCAAATACTATTTACAATTATTTTCAAGGTAATTATATATTATGGCGTGAACACTAGCAATGCATAGCTGTTGCATGGACCAGAGGAACGGCCCCTCCCCGTTCCAATAATCCACTGGCGTAAGCCACCAATGTATACTACTAGTACAAGTGCCGGTAAGAAAAAAAGACAGTTTTCTCACACCAATTTTTGATTACTTCAATGAAAACTATGTATAATTACTAGTCAAAACTGATGAGTCTGCCAAGTATAGGTAGGGGGAATAAAAAATGGCGACTGTTTTAAACCCTTAAAAAAATATTAATTTTTCATTCGGAGCTCTATATCTTAAAAACTACCAACAACACTAGAAAATCTAAAAGAACTTTATTTAAAGGAGAGGAAATTTGCTGAAATATGAGCCATAATAGAGCTATTTATGTCAAATATTTCTAGATATATAGCCTTTTAAAACGCAACATTTCATAAAAATGTACTGAAATATCAGTAGTTAGTGAATCTATTTTGAGAAATCTATATCTCAATAACAATTCGACGTACAGATGTCTATTAGCACTCAAACTAAAGCTAGTTAAATGTGCTATAAAGTAGTTACTAATGTTTATCTTTGTAAAAATAGTAGTTTTTATGATATTTGACAAAATAAACTCACAAAATGTTAATTTATAGTTGTTTGTATAAAATGTTGGATTTTTGAAAATATATATCTCTAAATCCATTAGACGCACATAGTCTGCCAACACTCAAAATAAAGGAAATTTAACATACTATAAAGTAGTTTATGGCATTTATCTTCGTAGGGGTAGTAGTTTTTATGATATTCACATATAAATATAAATTTGGCCAATGAAAACTTGTCCGAACAACAATAAATCAATTTATTTTAGCAAATTCCATGAAAACTAATACTCCTACGAAAATAAACGCCATAAACTACTTTATAGCTCATTAAACTAGCTTTAATTTGAGTGCAATTAGACATCTGCACATCAAATGGTTTTTGAGATATACATTTTTCAAAATAAATTCACCAACTACTGGATCTTTCAGTACATCCCATACAACATTTTTATGAAATGTTGCTTTTTAAAAAGCTCGAAAACTCTTTAACGTAATTAGCTCCATTAGGGCTCATTCTTTAGAAAATTTATTCTACTTTAAATGACATTCTTTTAGGTTTTCTTATTTTGTGGCTACTTTTTAAGATATAAAGCTCCGAATGAAATTTTTTTTATCGTATTGAAACAGCCGTCATTTTTATTCCCTCTACCTATACTTGGCAGACTCATCAATTTTGACTAGTAATTATACATAGTTTTCATTAAAGTAATCAAAAATTGAGGTTTTTTTTCCTGACCTCCTAGAAAAAAATTAAACAACAAATTAAATATATACAAACAGAATGAAATGTATATACACAGGCAAATAAATATCTTGGATTGCCAGTGTGGCATTATAAGATAAGCTGCCGGGTCCGCTGAAGGCGGTGTCATCGATGATAGCATGAGTCTGCCGTGAGCGTACTAGGATTAATAATTGAGGTATTATTAATTTAAATATACGTATTATTTACCAATTTAAATTTTCAGGAGGGTAGGAAAAAAAAATAATAAAATTGCACTGCATACTTTGCCTACACCCTCGACTGCAGTGATTGAATCCTACAAATTTCATAAACTCGGTATTCATTTCAACAAGCGTACCTTTTAGCAAAGCAAGTATATATATCAAGTTTCAAGTCACTAGCTGAATATTGTATAAAGGAATTAATTTGAAATGCATTTTTGCGGGTTTCCCCCACTGAGAGCCGTTTGAATGCAAGAAATGTTAGATCAAACACTGAAAATTTAATTTTCAACATGAAAGTTGCAAAAAAATAAAATTAAGTTAGGCTAAAATAGTCTCTTCAGTATTAGTAATCGTTCCTCAAACGTAAAGGCAAATTCAACATTAATTATTAAAACAATACCATTTTTTAATTAACTTTATTATAGAGTAATGGTAGTGAATCGTGACATTTACGTTAAACTCAGAATTGCATGCTGACGTCTTTACCACACATAATTTTATGAAAATAAAGATGAATTATTTATATTTACATAACAATTTATATCCTTAATAAAATATGACAGTTTGTTCATAATTTTATCATTGCTTGATTTTCATCGTTATAACGTGGCATTTCTCTAACATGAATCATTATTACAAAAAAAAAATTCAAATACTATTATTTATAGTTATGTTTAAAATGAGTTGAAAGCATTAGTGTACAATAGCGTTGATATAGTCCTAACATAAATTTTAATTCATAGACCATTCTTTTGTTTATATATATTTTAAGAGTTTTTTATTTTATTTTATTTATTTTTTTTTTTTATTTTAGTATGTATGAGATCATTCATCAATATTACCTATTGC
>NW_027109975.1:472787-474909 GCF_000696795.3 Halyomorpha halys | reverse complement strand
ATGGATGGTTTTATTAGTAACAAAATAAGGAGCATTGAGGATTTTACGAAGGATTTTGGATTGTAAAGATTGGATACGAGAGGAATTCGAATTTAACAGACCCTAAAACTAAGCTTTTAGAAATATTTGAGAAATTTAAAATAAGGAAGCATTCATAAACTAACAAGCTATTCAGTATTTTATGATATGAAAATATATGATAAAAAGGTTCCCCAAATCTCACACTAATTATAAACTATACACTTGTGTAAAATTTCTTTTATTTTTTATCGGGGATGTAGCTCAATCGCTTTGCATGTGAAAGGCCCCGGGTTCGATCCCCGGCATCTCCAGTTACCTTTTGCGGTTCCATTCAAATTTATAATTTTTTATATATTAGTTATACATAATGTTTATTGGTTAGATAATTAAATCTTTATCGAACATCGGATTAGTTTTTACTTTAAATAATTCATATCAACCAACTAGTGCCAAAACATCAACTGCGACATACCACAGTAGTTTTGTTCACATAAATGTTTAATTCCACAAATTTCCAAGGCTTTTTTAAAAAAAATAACTTGCCTGGTATTGTAAACCAAAATTAAACTAAATCTCAAAATGATTAAATTAAATAGGAAAGGTTAAAAATTGAAGCATAGAATTTATTACTTTCATATAAATAATTTCATAACAAAAAAAATATACTCTATAAATTCTGTGTTCAAATTTTTCTTACTGCTTGTTAAATTTTATTATTTTACTGTTTGATATGATACATAATGTAGTATTTATATACAAAATATAGCATATAAAATATAGTATAGTGTATAGTATTTATAATTAAATAACTATTAATGGAATATTCTTATAAAGGGACTATGTGATATTGAATTCTTAAGGAATTATATTGCTATTGCTCAATTTCTTACTTCATGCACTACCCTGGAAACCTAATTATTTTATTTATACTATAGTACCTGCAGTCGTGGCCGAGTGGTTAAGGCGTCTGACTCGAAATCAGATTCCCTCTGGGAGCGCAGGTTCGAATCCTGCTGACTGCGAATTAATTTTGAATAAATTATTTATTTTAGTGTATACATTTAAAGCATTCAAGCATTGAAGTTTTTTTGTTTTTGTTGAAAATTATTTGTTCACTATTTCGAATTTGATTTAAGACTTTAAGAATTATACAACAGGGATTGTTTTTTTTATTAATACTATGAATACATTTATTTCTTCTGAAGTATTATTATAGGATAACCTGAATTATTGTTTTTACGTTTCTTCTTTGCATTCAAAATCAAATTTTTCTAAATGATAGGGGTTTTTTTTTAAAAAATGAATGTACTTCAAGAAAAAAAAATTATAATCATGGATACAACATACTTATTATAAGTAAACGACTTATGAACAAAACAAATTATTATTACAAATATATTTGATTTAATTAATATTTTTAAAGTTAAATTAAGAAAAATATGTCTTAATTTTATTCGACAAGGATGCGAAATGGTCCAATCCTTGAGGTTTTTTTCTTTTTTATTAATTCTAAGAAAGTAGTAAAAAATACATAAAAATGGAAGACCAAAAAACTAAGAGAAACCAGATATTTTAAATTATACTGTATACTGTATAATTCTTAAATCAAATAAAAAATAATATTCAACATATATAAAATTTTCAAATCTTCAATGCTCAAACTAATTCGCAGTCGGCAGGATTCGAACCTGCGCTCCCAAAGGGAATCTGATTTCGAGTCAGACGCCTTAACCACTCGGCCACGACTGCAGGTACTATGGTAAAAAAATCTACACCTCATTAAAAAAAAACACCATACCAATTAATACTTCATACAATACCCGGTGAACCTAATAATTTGATTTCCAATGTATTGTATGAAGTAAGAATTTTATTGCTCAATTTAATCCCCTAAGAGTTAAATATCACATAGTACCTTCATAGAATATTCTATTCATAGTTATTTAATTACAAATACTTTACACTAGACTATTTTATACTATATTACATAATATGCTATATTTTGTATATAAATAATACATCATGTATCATATGAAACAGTAAAATAATAAAATTTAATAAACAGTAAGAAAAATTTGAACACAGAATTTATAGAGTATAT
>NW_027109975.1:455520-472737 GCF_000696795.3 Halyomorpha halys | reverse complement strand
TATTCTCTTTTGAGATTATTTGAACGTAATAGATTCGATGTATTAATTTTCGATTACAATACCACACAAGTTAATTTTTTGAAAAAGGCGCAAAAAGTAACTGGAGATGCCGGGGATCGAACCCGGGGCCTTTCACATGCAAAGCGAACGCTCTACCACTGAGCTACATCCCCGATAAAAAATTAAAGAGATATCGCACAACAGTATAGTTTATAATTAGTGTGAGATTTGGGGAACATTTTTACCATATATTTTCATATCATAAAATACAGAATAGCTTGTTAGTTTATGAATACTTCCTTATTTTAAACTTTTCAAATATTTCTAAAAGCTTAATTTAAAAAATAAATTAATAAATCACAAAATATGTATCAAAAAGAGCTTTCAGCGTTTCTCAGGTAACAAAATTAACAAGCATTTTAACATTAGTTTAAAATTTCTGAAATAATTTATAGCTTTGTTGTAAATGAAACTTTTCCTTACTTTTATATACTACTTTTATTTATGAATATATTCCCATTCAATGTTTTGAGGTTTTTTCCGCATCTTCAGTAGTATAATTAATAAGCATTACAAACTACCAATCAATGAACATCTTAAACCTGAGTAATCAGTTTAATTTTTTCAAGTTAATTACCTCGCCTTACCTAGCCACCAATTAATTAATTAATCATAATATATGTACAAATTGTCATGCATCATCAGTTTAGCGTATATAATATAATCTAAGTAAATATTGGTTGTAATTGATGATCTATGAATTAAAATTTAATTCAGGAGTATATCAACACATCACATGACACTTAATTGTACATCAATCCTTTCTACTCATTTAAAACTATAAAAATTAAGCAATAATAAAAAAAAAGAAGAAAATATTCACACAATATCACAATTCAATAAGAATAAAGATTTTGTATATAAATATAAATTATTCATCTTTATTTTCACAAAATATAAACGTGGTATATGACGTTAACAAAAAAAAAAAGAAGTTAAATATCCAATAGAATTATTGATAAAGTATATATTTATTCGATAATAAATTAAATTACTTGGTAAATGTGAATTTATGTTAACAATTAATGTGTTACTTAAAAATAAAATTATCAAATATTAACTTTGAATTTCTGCGGTCAGAATAAAAATGGTAAAACTCGCTTTTACATCTCTTCAAGATTGTAAATATTAAAAAAAAAAGATGCCAGCATGCAATTATAAGATTTTATTGTAACTGTCACGATTCGCTAGCATTATTTTATAATAAATTTAATGAAAAAAATGTTATTGTTTTAATAATTAATGTTGAGTTTGTCAACTCTTTGGTCTTTGCTTACAACTTCTCCTCCCAGTACTACATCAGCCCTTCAAGACCTACATTAGGGGTCGAAACGTCGGCAAGAAACAAATAGTTGAAATCAATTTTTTCTTCTTGACCAGCGCTATTCAATCTCTGTATATACATAATGACAGAATATAATTTTAAAATATAAAATATTTGCTACCTAACACCAACAAAGGAGACTCTAGAATGCGAAAAATCAGTTTTTTGAAAAACATTTTGCCATTTGAGCATAGATTTTATTGAAAAACTTAAAAAAATTTTAATGGAAACAAAAATCATGGAGATGCCGGGGATCGAACCCGGGGCCTTTCACATGCAAAGCGAACGCTCTACCACTGAGCTACATCCCCTTGACGGAATTGGGCGGTAACCTTACTTGCAATTTATATAGATTATTCAAAAATTTATTCCAAATGAATTATAATGGAATTATTTAATCCTTATCGGCCGTAAGTCACCTCTCACTTGACAATTTGTCGCTGTGGTAGTAGGTCTCGTGGGAGGTGACGAGACGAAACTCGCACTACATGAAATTCTGAACAGTATTGTCTAAAAAGCAGTGCTGCCAAAGCGATTATATTTCACCTTAGCGAATAATAGACTGGGATCGGAGTTTCGGATGAAATGGGTTTTACGTTGTATGTAGAGTGCTGGTCCAGTGTCACACTAGTTCCATAATTTTTTTTTTTTTTTTAGTTAATCCTTAGAAACCTTTTCCATTACTAATAACTTATTATATTTTCTTAGATTTTGAATTTCTATTTGGTGTCCATGACATATTTATTTTTTGAGGCCTGTGATGGACATAATTTAGCAGCATTGTGCGACTTTGTTTTATTAGTCCGGGGGAATTATTTTTTGGGCCCTGGCCTGATAACATTTCAAGTTCTTGAGTAAATTTATTTTAGAGGTTTACCAGAACCTGCTACGATCAAGTAAGAATCACGTATAAAAAGCTAGCAAGTGATAAGGGTTGATAAATATTTACTTAAAAAAAAATTAATAATTAACAATATTTCCAGAGAAATATAAAAATTAAAAACAGAATGGACTATAGGTAGAAATTTTCTCATATTTCACCTTTTTTCTATTCTTATTTATTTAATTGATTAATTATTTAATTAAGTTAGTTAAGTTCTAAATTTTGAAGAACCTATAAAGTTTATTACTGTTCTAAGAACACAATTTTATCTCGTTCCAAATTAGAAATTAATAAATAATTAAATTAATAGAAATTAATAAATAAAAAAATAATATCCATGAATTACCTAAAGTGAGTAGAAGAAATGAGTTTCTAGAAAACATTAAATAGATATAGCACTTGATTCATTTACTATTTTCAGATAATCAATGAAGTTAATTTTTATTGGTAATAGGTTTTGTAATAACAATTTTTCAATATAGGAGAAGAAATAAACTAATCAAGTATTTCCTTCTTTTTAGTATATTATTTGGACCAACTGATCATAATCAAATATTACGACGTATAGCTAAAGTAAACAATAATGAAGACGATAAAATAACAATTTAACATTCACTCACTATAAATTATTTGAAATGAAGTAAAGAAAAAAAAGTTTCGCAGTCGGTAGGACTCGAACCTACGCTCCCAGAGGGAATCTGATTTCTAGTCAGACGCCTTAACCACTCGGCCACGACTGCTAGCTGAGCATATACTTTAGATTAATCCACACAGATCATATCTGTGGCTTACTTCACAGTATAACTAAGTACATTTCTACTAACTTTGGAAAAAAATAAAATAAAGGGTTCTCTCTTTTAGAAAAATTGATAAGTAGTAATATTCCTGAAATAGAGAACATTTAATTGTATTTTGCTAAAGTTTAGGAAATGAACTTAGCTATACTGAGAAGTAAGGCATCGATTTTTTTTCCTAAGCTAAAATATATTCAGATAAAAATTACTAATTGAGCTTATAGACAACTAATTTCACTTATAGAAGTTTTTATATAACAAATTGGAAAGTTTAATTATAAATATAATAATAAATGTATGAATAAATAGATCTATTTGCGAAGCTTTCTATCAAAAGTTAATACATCTGCTGCTTCTGAAAAGTAAAAGTTTTTTTTGAAAAATTCAAATGCTACATCTAAAACCTATTCAATTAATTCCAAATTTTAAATATTCCTATGACAAATACAACTCAATAAAATAAATCAACATTTTCAATACAAATTTAACTTATCTACATGATAAGCAACCAAAATAATTTTAAATTGGTATCATTTCAAAAGTAAATAAATTGAATTTTGATAAAATAATTCCTTGATCAATTATGATTTCATATAAAAATATATATTTAATAATAAAGACAGTTTTCAACTCAATATTAATAATTTATTGTTTTGTTTTTTTATCGGTATGTTAAGATACATTAAGTAATTTTTCCATAAATTTGAAATAGAAATAAGCATCTTAATTTTGTTTTAATTATTGAAATGAAATAACTGTACATCCTCAACTAACTTAGGTAGTAAAATTACGAATAGTTTTAAAACTTCTAGATCTTACTTAGTTGTCATGCCAGGTCATCTCAAACTAATTCCTTTGTTCCTGTCCTTTTTATAACTTCTCAACTCCTCAAATGTCCTTTCAATATTATAGATACCATTTTTTTGTTTTTTTTTTATAATGTTATAAAATTGTCGATGAATTTGGGATATAATTGTATTTAAATTAAAAAAAAAAAAAAATACTCCAACCCGTAATTAAAAATGTTGGATACAAATTATATCAACATTTATTTCGATATTATTGCTAGGGAGAGAGGAAGGATTCCTGCCCTCCCTGGATATATCTTGATTTTTTTTATAATCATAATTTTTATGAACTTACAGTATAATTTAAATTAAAATGACTTCATAGATTTGCATCGAATTTATTTTTTTTCTTTAAACCTTATGTGGTTTTATAACAAAACCTAGAGAGGCATATGAACAATACTCACTCTCTTCATGCCAAATTCTAATAAATATAAACTTTAGGAAATAAAAAAAAAAAATAATAATAAAATGAATAAATGATCTCAAATTGAATTTTTTTCATTATAAAAATCAATATTGATTCATCTAAATATTTATGTATTTATACGTGTATTTGGGTCTTAAAATATTAAAATGGAAAAGGTTATCAGCCCCATAAAATCTCAAATGTCCTACCACCACAATTGTTTTCCTTAGATGTACAAATAGTACTACTCCAGGACCGGTATAGAATCGTTAATAATTAATTATTATTCCAACCGCAACACGCTCATGTCGTCAGCATTTCCATTTATAGCAGGCAGTATTAGGACAAAGTTTGAAATCAGACGAGCATAATGAAAGAATTTAAATACATCATAGAATTAAATGACAAGTAAATATTTATCAGGTTAAATTAATACATACAGCTCCGTTTTTTAAAAAATATTTATTATATATATAATTATATTTAAGTACCTTTGAATTCACCACAAATTTCATAATGGCTGTTAGAAGCATGCTCGTAGCAACATCTCCTGTTTGAAAAAAAAAAAAAAAAAAAAAAAAAAAAAAAAAAAAAAAAAAGGAATTTGTCAGGTTACATATATTTTCTCTTCTCACTAAAATTAAGCCAATTTTTTTTAGGAATCATCATAGTTTTAAATATATTTTCTAAAATATTCTGTATAAATGTTTTATTTTTCAATAGCATCACACTGATCTGTAGAAATGTACAAAAAAAAAACTAGAGATAAAACAAACCATGAACGTTAAACATAGTTGAAAAAAAATTCAAATTTTTTTGGATAAAAGAATGTCATTATATTTTTAAAAATTAAAATATTCCTTATAAAAAACTTCCTAAATACCTTCATTTAACACTCCCATTACAAAATAGAATTCATAATAGTTCAGTGACCATAATTCTGGAAATATGAACCTAAAGAAATAAGAATATTTCACTATTTTTTTTTAATAAATAATTCATGCAATTGCCTGACTGATTTCAAATACACGAACAATGGCTGGCAGGATAATTATTTATGAATCTCTATTAACTTCGTTTTTTATTATGTTATTTTTATGTCTGTCCAGTTCTTGTAAAGTTCATAAATTTAAATAAACTTTGTATAGTAAATTCAGTATTTGTGTTGAGCACCTGGAAAAGAGTTATACGAGATAAATAAGAGGGGAATAGAGAGAATTAAAAAAGTACTTTTATAGAGAAAACAAGATGGAAGAGAAAGAAAAAAAAGCGATATACCATGCTCTGAATGTAAAAATATAGAAACAAATCTTGAATATAATATACCATTGAAGGTTTATAATAGAATTTTTTTTTAATATTCATTCTTTTAACAATAATTATAATTAAACAACTGTCAGATAATTGGTAAAGTAAAAAAGAAATTATGAAAACTTTTCTATTAAAACTAAGTTTAAGAACTAAAAAAAGTTATTCATAAGTTTATTCATGTATTAATCTGAATTCATGTAACTTATTCGTTTGAAAATTATCAGGTATTTCGATTTTTTTTTATTTTAATTCTGTGGGATAGTATTTATTAATAATTTTTTTTCTGATTCTGTGTTCGAAAAAAAAGAAGTTCAAAACTGTGACTGTAGAAATCACGATAAATATTTAAATGGTCAACTGTACGACGTCATGTTGATAAATAGAAAGGGTTATTACCGAGGTTATCTAAATGTCTTCTATTTTCTGACCTCTCATATCAGTTTAATAAAATAAATTAGCTGACACTATATATTAGGGAGAATACATTTAGATCGCATTATCAGCCGGGAGTGATAAGGGACCAAAAAACGTCAGAACAAGTATGACTTCTGTTTCAAATCAATGTCCGTTTTAATTATACAGGGGACCCTTTTGTTAGTAAATGTCTAGAGGTTATCGATTTATTTACGACTCGATTGATTGCAGTCAACTGTTTTATTTCAGCTCCAGCGCCTCGCTGGACAATAACCCCTGGCGATAACCCTTTCAACTCCTATAATTAAAATAATTTAATGCCTTTCACTGATAAAATGTCGCGTTCATTTTTAATGCACAGGTTCATTGACTAATTATTTTATTTTAAATAAGTTACTCAGCCACTTCAATTTTCAAAAGGCCAGTCAACTTACATGAACTTATTCAGTCCATTGTTTGAGAAATACATGGATCATTAAAATATATGTTGGATTAAAGAACCTTAGGTCTACAGTCACAGCGATCTCCGGTGTAGGGTGTAAATTCTAAACTAACATTTATTTTATTTTATTTTTTGTTGCATAATATTACATTCTATCTTATATTTGTAGACAATGGGAACAGGGATCATGGAGCTCATTTATACCATATTTACAAAGACATAAATTAATTGATGAAAAAAAAAGAAGTAAAATAAAATAAAATAATAATCATAATAATAAATAAAAAATAAAATTAAACTTAAAGTAAAATAAAATTTTCATTCAGCTTTCATTCAATCATTCAGCTACTTACTATCAGCTATTTATATTCAGCCGAGGGAACTCCGAATCCAACATTTTCCCCACTTGTGGATGAAAGAGCAGGACTTCCTGACACCTCTCTCAACCACATCACTGGCATTAAAAGCCAGTACTACAAAATAATTATTTACAATAAGTCTCTGGGCTTATCTGTCGTTTTAACCTTCGGAAAGGATTTTAGGGATGGGTAATACTGGACAGGGATTGTGCTAGGAAATTAGGGTGATAACAGGGTTCTTCCTGCAATGTGGTGAATTAAGGTCTGATACAAATGGGATATTAAGGTCATGGTGTAGGTATTGTTGGTTTCATAAATAGGAGCATTGTTCGAAGGACTTTGGACTGAAAGGATTGAAAGCGTTTGATGTTACGAGTTTTTAGCTGTCCCCTAAAGTTCTAGCCCAAGTATGATGAATAACTGTTTTGTAAAATAGTAATTTGTGGTCTACTGGAAGCTGAAACTAACATTTACCAATAAATGTTAACCCACTTAAACTGTAATATTTTCACTCACTACAGACTGAGTTTACACTGACGATTCCAATTCTAACCACACAGATTTGATTTTTATTCTACGAACTTTACATAGGACATACAAACTTTTTAATTTACCTACAAAATCATATATCCTTAACGATCAGTCAGAATGAATGCAAAACCAAAGATGGGCCAGTACTGATGGATCACAGACACAATTTTCAAATCTTATCATTCTTATCAAAAATTTATAAAAGATGATAAGATGAATTGTTTTAGAATTTTCATATTTTTTAGGTTTTCAGAGTGCAAACGTCGGCTAGCAAGCTAATTGTTTTCTTATTTATTTATACTTTTACAATCCGTGGAGTAGTTTCCATTTCTAAAAAAAACTATTGAGGAAGTTTTTCATCAAGGCAGGTTATTTGAGAATATACCATATTTCGTCACGGTCCTGTCCATCACGAATCTGTTTTCTGCTCTAAATTCAAGGACTGGAACATAATGATAATACTCGAAATTTTAAAATCGAAGTATGATAGTAAAGAGAAGGCATCTTTCAGAAAATTATAACATAATGAATGGTTTCGATTTGTTCCCAATTTTAACAAAAACGAATGTGCTACTATACATTTTTTAATATTTGTTAATAAATTGATTTTTATTTAACTTTTAATGAAAACTAGCCCTCTTTCTCTTTTCTAAAAGAAACCTATTACATTTTAGAGATGCACTTTATTCTGTCCTATATTATTTCTTATTTAATTATTTTCATCTTAAATAAAATATTTCTTGTTTGAATAGTCACTAAAATCCATTTAATATTTATATTAAATTAATTTTAATAATCTATTAAACCTATGAATCAATATTTAAATGCAATATATTTCTAAGACCCACGATTTTTTTTTTTTTTTTTTATGAAATGTTTATGTATAGCAAATTTACAACTGAAAAAGTCTAAATTTCTTTACTAAAGTATAATATGGAGATATAGAACGTGTATAGTTTAAAACTGAGAGATTTATATATGGTAAAATCTGGTATTTTTTCAGTGTATAGATATAATTTTAAATATTTATTTTTTAAATTAACTATTATAGAAAGTTTATTATGGATGCATAAGACGTTGAAGACATACTATTATATTTGTTAAAATATGATATAAATCAGACACAGGATTATTATGAATGCTAAAACGGTAGGCTGAAGGGGCATACATTTCCGTTCTCAGTACGTGAGCATACTTGTAAATCGCGATTCTAGGTAAGAAACTTTTCCCTTTCCCAGAACTTATTACCTGCCCTCTTAAGTTGGTGGTTCTCATCTAGGCACGTCGCTCCACGATAAGTCGGAGCAGAGCCGGGGAATAACTGTCGGCGAACACAGCGGGATACTGGCGGGACCTGAGTCGGGATGAAGTGCGCAGTCTAAAGATGTTCTCTGAGAGTTTTATCAAGGCATAAAGGAGTAATCAGTAAGTCAGTGATGTCCTAAAGGAATATTGTTACTGCTCTCGGCGCATTATACATCTTTCTTTATTGCTGACACTATTATGGAGGATATTAACACGATGAACAGAAGAGAACGGGAGAGAAAAAAATAAAGTAAGTGTCGTAGAATCCCTAATGAACCGCCACCACCGGCTGGTGGCATTGAGAACGGTCCTGCGACGGCAGTCTCCTCCTTGAAATATCATTTAGAAGACCTTATAGAGGCGAATATCCTCTATATGAAGCGCCTTGACATTTTACTAAAATTATAGCTCGATAAAAATTAATATACAGTGAAATATGAAAGCGAACAATAACATTATAACAATATGGGTCCGTTCTGACATAAAAAATAACTATTATTGAGTACTGTTAATTTTTACTTCGTCAGGAATGATGATCAAGAGGAAAAATTCGTAAAATTAAAACAGTCACTAATCCTGAAAATCTGATACAATCTGCAAATTTAATTTCAAGAGGTAGTAGCAATATAAAAGCAACCATGATATATACATCTATATTTTATGTACACAACACATTTGAGATTTATGGTATCGCATCTCCCAAACGCAATCGTAATCAAATTTTTAGGACTGCTTAGTATGGTAGGCAGGATTACGTTCCGCAACTGAACAGGCATTACTGTTAAACACATTTTGACTGAATGCCGAGCATATAACTTCCTTAAATCTTTATACTATATACCAGAGGATCTCCATTCCATCTTGCAGAATAACAAACAAACTGTGGATAAACTTTTTGAGTTTATCTATCATTCTGAGCTCTAGCATAAAATTTTATCAAATTTAACTATTCCCATGTTCCAATAGTTTCACATTTCAATAGTCATGAATAGTAGATCCTTGCTTTCCGTTAAGTGTGGTCAAGGATAGCCTAAAAGTCTTAAATTATAAGTATATCCTTTGATGTTTCGGAAATTAAGGGGATAATGACTCATATTGTTGTTGGTGCCAAAAAAATATTAAGTAAATAAATAGGACTGCTTTAAGAAGAACAATGGTTTAGTTCAGATCCATGCAGACTTGTTAAACTAACTGAGTACCTATCTAAAAATACTTCTTCAGACTCCATTGAGACCTGCCCTTGAAATTCAAATTGATAAACAGTGGAATTACGAAAGGAGTTTGTAAAACTATAAACTCTCCGTTTCATGTGAGAGCCGATTGTAAAGTTAGCGACAACTAGGCGAGAAGAATGACCCAGAAAATTTATTGTTGATTCAATGAGCCTGAAATTGTAAATATATTCATAGACGTGCTGGTCGGTTGTGATGGGTACTTGTTGAGAACGTCTGTACTATAGATTCCAAAGAAGAACCTTTCAGAAGAAATGCATAAGACAATGAGGGGTGGCAAGATGCAACAGTACATTATATCGGGACAATAACTAGTCGTGCGGACCTCAAAAGCGGTAGCACACAACTAAGATGTCATTCTTATTTTAGAATCCATTACGCAATAGTGGTTTCTAGCGCCTAAGAAGAAGCAAGGAAGTTCTTATCGAGATATTTTTAAATTGTATCTTCTGGTATTGCTCGAAATTCACCTCATATAACGTGCTTTTGAACTTTTCTGCTTCGTAATGGAGGTTCAATAGTACATGCCAATATTTGAACAATATATTCTTGTACACTACTATTTTAGTGCACCATGAGATTCCTCTATCCTCTGGAAATCTGACTCAATTCTTTCCGCTTACCTTGTATTTTACCTCGTTCAAGTAAGATCTATTGTTTAACTCAATCTTCCCATCTTCCGTTTCTTATAATTTTCGTTTTTCAAAGTACACTCCCAAATTCTCAGAAGACAATTAGGTTAAACTGACAAAAAACTGTAATAGTTCCAATCAAATTACATTACGGAGTAGACCGCTACTGCTAACTTGTTACCAGTCAAATAGACTAGAGGTAGAGATCATAGACTAGATATACTTTAGAAGCCAGCCTTATTAATACTTTCAGTTGCCTCCTGGCAGCCGTCGCGTCGTTCGATCATCTAAAAGTAAATGTATACTTAACGTATACCAAAAGAAGTAATAGGCAGACCTTACACCACATTATATGAAATGCGATATCTCTACATGGCGATGCCGAATAGAGGTGAAACTACTAATACGAGGTCCCGCAGTTGGAAACACCATAGACCTCTTCAGTCAAACCTAAGACTAGAAAAAGTTTTTTTTACTCATTCCTCTTTCACTACATCTCAATGCTGTTAATGCCTCGGAGGTTAAATTTTCAAGTAAACTAGAACTAAGAAAATCTCCTGGAAACGATCTTCTCACTTTCCAGATCTTTCGACAACTATAAAAGCTTTTGGATTCCTTACCTACTTTTACAATTGCATCCTCCGCATAACCCACTTTCCTTCGATATGGAAACACTCTCTAATTATCCTTTCCCTTAAACCAGACAAAGCTCCCAATAATACTTCATCATAAGCTTTTCCCTGAGCCTTTCAATAATGTTTGAAAAATCCTACTCTAACGATTCCTTGCCATACTCGAAACCAAAAATATTCCTTCATTAGGATTCCGCTCAGGACACACCACAGTTTAACAAGGTCTCTATGTAATTGATCATATATCCTCTGCAATCGAAAGCAAGCAATATTTCACAGGTGCCATTTTGGTTGAGGATCAAGCTTTCGCCGGGTCTAGCACGACGCCTTGCTTTTCAAACTCAAATCCCATTTTCACAATCCTTATATCTTGTTCGTAAATCCAATTTCTGAAACTATTTCCTCCAAATCTCCACTGGCCCTGAAAACCTGCGACGCAGTAGGAAGAAAAGTGCTGGGATCTCTGGGAGCTCTGCTTTACCTTCCAAACGGTGTAGCAGTATTTAAATATTGTATATAAATACGAATGTGTATTATTTTTTTTTTTTTAATGTTATTAAAAGTCATTTTATTTGTCATGTACATCTTTTTCTTTATTATTATTTGATAAGTTTTATTTTATTACATATTTAATAAATATTTATATTTCATTTATACAAATCATGATAGTATTATTTTAATTATATATTTTATTATTGTATTGTCAGTGAGTATTGTTGTCTCCCTTTTCCCTGTTTTTTTTCTATTTCTGTAAATATTGTATGAATGAATATTTGAAAATTAATGGCCTTAATTTGAAACAGATTGTATCGATATTCTTCAATAAAATAGATTAAAAACCATATTGATTATGCTGTCTTGTAATTTGTTGAATTTTAGCTTGGTTTTCTCTTCCCTAAGACGTAACTGTGACTTCATTAGTTCAAAAAAAAAAGGTATAACTTTTTTTTTCGTCTCCTTAAATTTGCAATTATAATTTAAGCAAAATACTCTCAGGAATTTCGAGACACACTACTTTGAATCGACGACGTAATATATAACATAATAGTCAACAACTGACGAAAATTAGTTCAAACCACATCCACTCCTACCAAAGTATGTAAAGAAGAAAAGACAAGGTAAGGGCGGAGTCACATTGAGAGAACACATTTACATGATGTTAGTTACGTCGTTAGGACCATTATATCAATCAGCGTCTGATGGGCTAATATTGGCTCATCTATGTAGACTGCTAATACGGTTTCTGTTCTTCAATCAGAAGCTTGATCAACCTTGGAGGAAAATACAGAGTTAGTTAAGAAAAAATAATAAAAATATTTAACATAAAATTTGTCTTCTAATCTTAATTTTACTGGAAGATCAAAAAATATCGGAAATTTTGATTTTAGATCTAAAATTTATTGTTCTCTATGAAATGCCAAATTAAATATCTGTTTTAATTTTCGCTTCGTCACTAGCAAAAGTCAAGAAGATTTATATTTATGCAGGATAAGAAAAACAATAATGTGCTCAGAATCAAAAGTTTCACTCCAATTTTACGTTTAAGCCATCCAGGAACAATATTGATGTCTGTCGCGTCTGTATGTCCGTCTTCGATGTAATTTTTTTTAGTTAATCAATAGAACCGTTAACCCAATTTTGAAGAAATCTCCCTGTATTGAGTTCGTACCAAGTAAACTCCATATTAATGTTTTCCATTCCCATTAAATATTTTAGCTGACGCAAGCGTATACGTGTTTTTCTCGCCACACCCTACCTTTGACCTGCTGTGGTGGCTCTGACGGATATGAAGCTCACTGCTTTGTCATGAATGTATTTTAATAGGTATACCTCATACCGAGAGGACTGTCCACCCGGGGCCCGAAAAGGTGTCATGATCCTGGACAGAAAGGATATCCCGTCCAGGATTATCCCTAACCCAGTGGTAGCTACTACCGGTACACACATAGTCACGGTCGACGTACGATTGAAGCACCGCTACACATTTAGCTGTGTTTATAGAAGACCACGGGCTGTGCTCACCTCTATCAAACTATTGTTGCAACATGCCCAAGCGACGAGTCGATATGTTGTACTTGGAGACCTCAACACCCGACACACCGCCTGGTTATGTAGCAGTAGCAATCCACTGGGCACATACATCTCTAAGACCAGGCTTGCCCTTTTCCACCCAGGGGTTCATACATTCCGACATGGGACTAGCTCAACATGAACCTCTACAATTGACCTACTCCTGACCAGGAACGCCCGTATAGTCACGGATTGCAATGCACTCCCCTACGGCCCATCAGATCACAGGGCAGTGACTTACACGTTTGAAGGCACTACCAGCGAGTAAGCACTTTTTTCATAAAAGGATATAGGTCAAGAATTGAAGTAACGCTACCAACGATAGTTCCATATCGTACACCAAATGAGGTGGACGAGGCAGTGGAGCTTCTCACATCGACCATCCGGGAGGCAGAAGACATGACCATCCCGAAGTTCGCGCCTGTTCCCAGTTACATTAGGAAGCCCTCGAACCATGTTATTGCCCTCATTAATCAGCGCAACAACCTCCGCAACTTCTACATGAGGACGCATGATCATAGATTAAAATTGTTCATCAATGCGATGACCCGCCAGATTGCGAACCTCATGCGTGCTTGGAAAACCTCCCTCTGGCACGAACAGTTGAGAAGAACACATGATGACCACCGTCAATTTTGGAAGCTAGTACGAACACGCGTGACCAAGCGACAAGCGTCCCAACGATGCGGCAATCTTCTCCACCTATAGCCAGCTGGAATCTGCTCTACGCCGCACTAAAGGTAACAAAGTTTCAGTTACGTTCTGATGAAGATGCTACCAAGGAAGGGTAAGGCGTTCCTCCTGAACATCTCCAATTCCTGCTTACGCCTATCGTACTTCCTCACAGCCTGGAAGCAAGCAATAGTGGTGCCACGTCTTATGCCGGGGAAAAAAGGGGACCTACCGGAGCATTATCGTCCGATCAGCCTCCTTCCACACAGCTAAATCTTTGAGAGGCTGGTCCACCACCATCTCCTGGACCATTGCATAAGCTGAGGAAGTCATACCACCGGAACAAACGGGTTTTCAACGGAGTGTCTCATGCTATCACCATCTCGCAAAGCTCCAGGCGTTCACCATCAAGCAGATGAGGAGAAATCGATCAACGGCCTTTATTTCGCTAGACTGCAGCCAGGCATTGGATAGCGTCTAACACCCGCTCCTACTCCATAGGCTAGAGTAATATCAGTTTCCTGCCACTTTCTGCCGACTGCATAGAAACTACCTTACTGAGAGAACGTCCGTAGAACGAGTTAGTGAAAACCTCTCACCTCTAGCCCCCACCAACCGTGGAGTACCTCAGGGCTCAGTACTGGGACCGTTGCTCTTTGAAATCTTCACGGTGTCGATTGTGTCCCTGGAACATGAGAAAACAGTGGTTGCAGGCTACGCTGATGACATAGGGGTCTACGCCTCTAGCGCTAAGCCTAAATGGGCTCTTGCCCTTGCCCAGTAAGCTTCTGCCACCATAGTAGAAGCTCTGGAGTGGCATAAGGGTGAACCCTGCTAAGACCGACACAAAAGTCATGTCATTTTAGAAAGGGAAAAGAGCTGCCCGCCCCAGAGATTTGTAGTGGATGAACAGGGCCGAAAAATCTCCAATTCCATCCTATACCTTGGCGTGACGCTAGACCGTCATCTTAATTTCTCCAATCACGCAAAGGAGAGACTCAAGATAGCCCGTCTCAAATTCTATAGGCTGCACCAACTGCTCATAACTCCTCAACTCTCGGCACGCCTTAAACTGCAGATTTATAAATCCATTATAAGACCTACATTGCTCCACGGCGCCCCACTTATGAGACACCTCTACAGAACTACAATAACTAGACTACAGGGCTTCCAGGGATCAGTCCTCCGTAAGATCGCCCGGGGAACCACGCTCCAGAAGGCCAAAAACAGAGTTATACGTGAAGAGCTCCAACTCCCTACTGTGCCGGAGTATATAGACCGACGGCACATCAAATTCTTTGATGGGCTGAAGGGCTGCTGCAACCCACTTTTCAGAGAGATCAGCCCTCCACCAAGACCTGGGAGGTGGCAGTACTCTCTTCACGTTAGACTCTTCAAGTATGAGGTCTAAAATTTCACCATTCCACCAGCGGAACGGCCCCTCATCGTTCCAATAATCCACCAATAAGCCAACCAAGAACCAACCTTCATTGGACCCCTCATCTAGCCTTATAATGCCAAAAGGCAATCCAAGAGATCTTTCATGCCCAGCATAGCATACCTCCTATATGTAAGTACTAAATACCAATTAAAATCTTTTCAGGAGGGTACGAAAAAAAAAACCCTAACTTTGAAAACGACTGGACCGATTTACCCCAAAGTAGAAGAAAATTTGGGGATGGTGCATAACGGGTATAATATAAATTTCATGAGACTTGGTGTGAGGGACTATTTTTTGTAACATGTATATTTCAAACACGGCCTCTGCCGTGAATTTGATTTTCAAACAACAAATCAAATTTATTAAAAAATAAAACTCATTCATACACTTTGAATTATAGGTTAACCAATTGCCCAACCTAATTGATTACTTAAAATATCTACATAAATAGAATAAACATTTATAAGCTGTAATAAACATGTTCTTTTAAAGATTATCTCTTTTCTACTATTGAGGATAGTAAGGATAAGATAAACTTAGATAGAAATTATTTTTTGCAATCAAACAATGAAGTAATAATAATAGATAGGTTGCTACAACTTGCGAAGTTTTTATTTCTTAGTTATATTTTGCATTTAATTTCAATTTTCAGTGTATTATTTAGTCACATTCGAAAACCCATTACACTCCAAATGATCTGCCAACTACGGTCTATGCAGAAATTATAGATGACTTTCTAGTTTTTAGTACATTTGTTTTCTATCTCTTTATAGCAAATAAGAGTTTTTCATTTATTTAAGTATTCATCTGTTTTCTGTTTAACGCCGGTTTAGCGGGTTACTGCTGTTCTGAAATAAAAATTGTTTTTTTTTCTTTTTGTAATAAGGTTATGAAATGAACCTATTGCAAGAAGTCCTGTATATTAATGTTTATTTTCATTGAATACAATGAGACGAAGCAAACAACAATAACACGAAACATGTATAAATCTGTATATCCAGAAAACAAATATAGGACATACATCTTAAAGAATATCAGCAATGTATAACACACAATAACTGATTCCTAATCAAGACAATATATCCTTTAAAAAAGTATAAAAAATACTACGAGCTTTATTTACAGACAACAATACTGTTATATAAGGGTAGACGGGATTATATCTCATCAACACACTGAGTTTACTTATGTTGCTCATTAGGGGATTACGACGGCAAAACCAGTCGAGACCGTTAGCCCATTGGGTTACATCACGATAGGTTGGCCCTGGTCGAACTGGCAACAAAAACAACAACTCGGCCGATGGGCTTCGCGGAACATGGAGGGGGACCGGAAGTCCGAAATAGGTAAGGCATCCAGGCAAGGAAGGTGTCAGCCAATCAGAATTCGACTTTCTGGCGCGGCAATGGCCAGACTTCCCGCCACTCCTGTCTTAATCCCACCACCTCCTGCATCTCCCATGCCTCCTTGATCTGTCATATCATATCAGTATCGGTTTTCCTCAACGATTGAACGGTACAGATAAAATAATATGCTAGTTAGTAGACATTTTTTAAAGACAAGATGACCGTTACAAGATTTAAAACTACGATTGGCTCTCATTCTGTGACAGTTATTTTTTTAAAAGAAGTTGTTGACTTTCTGGCTATTTATATAAACCGTATTTTGAGTAGGGTGACAAGAGTGTCCAGGAAAGTTTTGTATAGTTGATTTTAGAACTGTTTGTTCGTGTGTTACATAAGGAAAATTCTAGAACTAATTCGTGACATATCTTGCTGTCCTATGTTATATTGTACAATATATTTTAGTTGGTGTGTTTATTGAAATGGAAGAATTCAAAAATGGAGTTATTTACTAT
>NW_027109975.1:430940-455365 GCF_000696795.3 Halyomorpha halys | reverse complement strand
CACATAATATATATCTATCTATAGATAGATAGATAGATAGAGAGATATTTGTTTATATGTCAATATTAATTATGTGATATAGAACCCTACAAATATATTTGTATCAAATGCATTGATGCTTATAAACGTATAAATATATATACATATTTATGTGGTGTATCCATGTATAAATGTGTATATTTGTGTAAATATTTTCAGCCAATAATATTAAAAAGCTACTTTATCATTTACATTTGTTATCAGTTATAGTTTCAAATCAGAACAACCACTTAAAAGTTCTTTAATACTATTTTGTTTAATTTATTAATACTTATTATTATTGAATATTATTTTTAAACTAGTAATTTATCTAGCATTAAGAGTGTAGAATAATATTCAAGCCCAAATCAACTTGGTTAGAGAAATTCCCCAACCTCTATCTATTTTTCTATAGTTATATTGGGAATGGAACATTTTCCTTTGTATTTTTTCTTTCTAGTAATGTTTATATGTATTTATCTTTTCGAGGATTTGTTCTCATTTTCGCCATAAATTTTATATCATAATTACACCATCCGTAACATGCCAATTCATCTTTATTTTCCTTATCTGAATATTCTAATAAACTTTTTATCATAATTGATTATTTAGCAAAATAACAAACTGGCAAAAATATTCTTGTAAAAGGAAGTTGCTATAGCACACGAGAGATAAATGGTGTAAGAGATCAGGTGATCCTGAGCAGTGGTGACTGATTCACGGCTGTATAGTTATCGTGCATTATCAGCAACACAACACACACAGTATAAGTATTTTGCAAAACCCTTTAATTAATAAGTACTTAATGGTAGTAATAATGACATGTAAAAAAAAATTAATTGAAGACGAAAACAATTATAATGTTACAATTATTTCCTTAAAGATATTAATTAGCAAATTTTTAATACTAAAAAAAAAATTGTTTTCCTCTTGAATAAATCCACTTCAAATATAACAGCATAATATATGTATACCTTTAGTCATCAATGGTTTATCCGACAAATGCAGGGTCTAATTGAATTATAGGAAAATTTTCTAAATGGTTTTAGAAATTTAAGCAGACACACCTTTTCATATAATAAATCATGTTCACTGATTTACACTGCAGTGTCATTTAAAAAACTGGAAAAAAAAAAGAGTGAATGTGTTTCGCTCAGGCCATATTCAATCACAGAGGTTTAGAGAGATATGATTATCAGATATCGCAAGTTGTGATTCGATGATAATAATACAACAAATAACGGAATTATCAATTGGCCTAACTTATAAAAATTTGATTAAAAAATAAAAAAGATATTAAGATAAATATATTTTTTGGGGTATGATAAAAAAGAAACCTAAAGAAAATTTTCAGTTGTAATAACTTTTAATAAATTTTTAATTTAAATATTATTGACTTCTTAGACAGTTTATCTAATTTACTAATTCCAATACCATTTATTGATATTATTCATTTCTTATTTATATATTATTATATTATTTAGTATCGTATATTAATATTATTTACATTTTAAATAATAATAATAAATGAATATATTTTCTGACTTATACTAATCATATAAAAATAACAAAGGAAATTAAAAAATAAATCATTGACCACTTTCTTACTTTCATAAATATCAATAAGTAATTTTTATGCTCAAAATAACTTTCTGTATTTTTTCTTTTCCCCATTTAGAGCCTAGATGATTCGAACGGGAAAAGCCGAGACAGCCCGATCTTTCCCGATTTCATTCTTCATTATATTTTGTAAAATTGTTGTATTCTTGGCAGGAAAACAAATTTATATTATTTATTGCCACTTCTAGGATCCCTTAAATAGGATTTTTTCGAAAATCATACCAGCCCACCAATCTACACAAGCCATTGAATTTTTGGGCCTTATGTGGAGTGGTAAGCGCACCGCACCAGATTTTTGTTCTTATTTTTGTAAAAGTCATTTTGGCACCGACCAATCGATATTGCCATCTGGTCGGACCACATGTGTTATAAGTTGCTGAATAAATATATAAAAATGAAATATAATAAATCTTTCCTGCCCTCTAGATATGTCACGTGCATAGTAGGAATGATAAGGCTGGATTTGTTTTTGTTTTTCTCCCCAGTGTTTGAAACTCTTAAATTATCCTTTTCCGCTATTCCGCAATACACATACACCTTTTTATCAGATTTGTATCCTTCTGCGTCTTAGGCAGGATCCTAATACGGTTAGCGAAATATATTCTGAGTCTTACATGCTATCGTTTCTATGCTAATGACTTTTTTCGGAATCACTGCCACCAACTTAGATAACACTAAACGCAATGGAGAAGGTCTTCGAAGAAACAGAATGCATTGTTCTTGTGATCGGTGATTGGCATTGTAATCAAAAACCAAAGGGGAACCTTGAGGATATGATAATTCACACACGGAAAAATCCCACATTTATGAGTTGTTGTTTATACATTTTTTAAATTATTCTTGCGCTAATTATACAACTTATTTTCAGATATAAATTTAATGTTTTTTTTTAACAACTAACCGACAATTAGTTGGTTCATTAGTGGCTGTGACCTTATGCAAGGAAATCTAGAATTTTAAACAGCTGTATGCTTTGTTCATTTTGAAAATTTTCACACTTAACACCAGCATCATTTGTAAAATTAAATATAAATGTAATCGTAATTTGATAATAGAGTAATTAAGGTAATTATAGACCAAACTTATTTATTGAACTCACAAATACTTACGTACGCGCCAATATAAGCACAATGCTTTTCGAGGTAGCATGGACCAATAAGGCACAACGGAACAATTGTAGTCATATCAGCTTAAGTGAGAATAAACAAGTACATATTGTGTTTTTTTTTATTCATGGTATTTGGAAGAATATTTATTGCCAAAACAAATGAACAAATCCACTTGTTTGTAGCTTTTACAGTGAAGAAACATTTCAAAATAAAAAAAAAAGTAATAACCAAAGATTATTTATAAAGAGTTAAAGATAATTCCAAGAAGCATCGGAATGTGAAAATGAATTTAGAAATCAATCAATAAGAGATTTAACAAATGAGAACTTTTCAATCAAAAGTCAACACTGGAAAGTCATTATTTAAAAATTAATATGGATTCATCTGATAAAGATTGGTTAAAATTTTATTAAAATATTTATTTGCAACGCCTATTGGACAGGGAAAAAATTTAATTTTGAAATGAACTAAATAAGTTTTTTGGGTAGAATTTTACTTTAACATAAATGAACTTTTAGATTTTAGAAGTGGGATATTAATTTATTATAGATAACGTCTCGAGTATTTAATATATTTTATTAAGGATGAATAAAAGTAGAAATTACATTAATTAGAAAAGTGTTTCATTTTAACACCTATTTTACATCACATCAGAATAAATATATTTTTGTACATAATTCCATTTATGTGAAAGAGTATTCTGAATAGTTCTAAAAATTAAAAAAATAAAGAAACAAATGAAAGAGAAATACAATTTCTGTGGGAGATATAATGACTATTGACTGAGGTTACATTCCTTAGATGGCTGATGTAACGTTGAGAAGGGATTGATAATCGTTTGTTCAGATAAATTTGAACTGATTTATGTTTGACTAATGTTTAGATATAAGTCTCTCGAAAAGTATTTAACAAATTAATATCAGCTTTACGAATTTAATATTAACTAAAGATAGTTATTTTTAGAAATATAGTAGGATTGTCAAGAATTAATATGTTTTATTATATATAATAAATAATCTGTCCTACAAATTACTCTGGATCGCAAATATTTTAATGGTAAAGTATGTCTTTTTTACCCTTTTCCCTTTAATATAGTCTTCACATGTCTTTATTTCACCATTAATAGTGAGTTTACCATCACGTAAAACTACTAGATGGTTTAGGGTTGCACTTACCGATGAAATTCTATAATATAATTTTTCATTGTTTCACTACCATATCAATACCAGAGTAGTGTAGTACGGTTGGATACAAATCGGCAGGTCTATATAAGATTATCATCTTGCATGTTTTTTTATTTTATGTTTTTGTAAACATGATTAGATCCGTATTTTTTTCTATTATAGAAGAAGCCATTTTGCAGATACTTGTACAGGATGCATTCATCGTTCATGGTCACCGACCGGCAAAATTCACTTAACTAACTCTCGAATTGATTGAATTGCGTGGAACTTGCAAAACCTAAGTAGAGGGCTTATCGGTGGCGTATTATTCTACGCTGTTTGTGACACAACGTGCTTTTACACTGAAAATAAAATTCTAGAAATGTATTCAGCGCTACCTATTCTTAAAATAATGCCTATTAGCCATCTCTTACTTTGGATGAGCAAATCCAAAAACATTAAATATATCGGAATGCCTGCACCGAATTGGAGGCGCAATGGGCTACATATGTCCCAGATCACTACAGTATCGTAGCCCGATGGTGAAGAAATAGACTAATGCAAGAAAGATCGAAGTGGAGGTGGGAAACTAACTTGGACAATAACTTGATAAGAATCATGGGTGATAAATTATTACTATCGAATCCTATACAGCCAAAAGGTGAGGTAAGGGTGCCAATAAATAAAAAATAAAAATAATATTTATCAAGTTTCAATGTTTTAATTAATATTTATAAAAGTTCGCTCCACTATAAAATCTGAAGAGGCGCATTCATATTCCAATCAACCCGTTTTAATATGTACGTCTCTTCACATAGAACGTCCTTTGAAAAATCCTTTATTGTTCTAGCTAACTCATTTTAGAATTCCTCACACATATCCATTCGTAAAGCTTCATTCCTTAACATCAATTATACATCTATATGCTCGATTATCAATCTTAAGTATACTTTAAATGATAAATATCCTAAGAAGCTTGAATAAATATTTTTTTTATTTATCTTATGTTCTTATTTTATTCATATAATTGTTAATGTTTTATTGAACTTCACATATATTGAATTATATATTCACAACGTTTTCCAATTTCTGGCGCTTTTTAGCCATTTCTTTATTTAACTATCTTAAAGGCTCCTCTTCCCATCTTAAACAAATATTTCAAAAGTGATATAGGTGTTATGATCTCCACTTGTGAGATTGTGACATGTCGTACATCGACCAACCTAATAGGTGACCATTTCCAACTTCAGATATGTAAGGCTACCAAAGGGCGGGAGAGAAGGGTTTCGCGCCATTTTTTAATTTCAGGCGCTTTTTAATATTGCTCGATTCAACTATGTTAAAGTTTTTTTTTTTTCATAGCCCCTATTTGAAATAAAGTTATGTGTTTAACAGTGTCTGTGTAGTGGGGGTTTGTTTTTATCTGAAACGTTGTTACATTTTAAAACATGAATGTAGTGAATGAGTATTGACTTTATTTGAGTTAACCTGTGTGATATTTAATGGTATTGGGGCATACCACTAGTAGGAGTTAATGGTATTTAAAAAAACTAGATCTAAATATACGATTATTTACAATATGGATAGGTTGTTTAAGTGGCTATAATGCTGCCTGTTGCCACCGCACTGGTGGGGGCGCTGGTTGCCAAGCCTGGGATAGTGGGTTGGACTGATATTTCAACGAGCCCAGGAATTTATTATGCCTCCTCCTACTGAAGTCCGGGACCGTTGGGACATCCAATACTTTGTGAAGAGTCGGCGGTTTCTCCTTCCTGTAGTCCGTACGATTGTAAGATTTTCCGCAGTATGAAATTTTGAAGGTGGCGCTATGTACCATCATTGAGGTGGATGAACAAGAGAGCATCCTATAGGAGCGCTGGACGGAATATACTCTTGTATACTTGAAGTTTTAACCGGAGGAAAAGGGCCGATGATGTTTAGGAAAAGGTGTAGGCGGTAGGATTTTCTTCTGACTGTTTTTTGATATAAATGGGTAAAAAACTCTAGATGTCGAACCAGTTTTATACCCAAATAGATTATGGCATTGGATGGGGACATTATAGAGTTTGCCACTTGGAGCTTTTTCGGAAGTTTTGCTCTCTTTTTTGCTTGGTGTACAAACACTACGCAGTCCGTTTTAGCTAGGTTTACGGAGATATTGAGATAATTCAGCCGAATGATCTCTTCACAGACTTTTCCCACTTGTTTTAGTGCATGCCGTGTGGTTAACGCTGCTGCTGTAGATGGCGATATCACCCGCGTGGGCGGCTATTCTAGCAGTTTTGTAGTTTTTGCCTATTAATATATACCTGAGTAAATGAACATGAAACTGGTGCCCTTCCTTTGCCATATGGCATTATAAGGGGTTGGGCTGGGTCCGCTGAAGGCGGAGGCTACAATATTGGCCCAGGAGCCGCTGGTCGGGGGGGGGGGGGTACAAAGAACGGGGAGGGCCGCTCCACTGGGGAATAAAGGCTAAGATGACTTCAGGCTGCAGAGCCTGAAGCCCTTCCCTCGGCGAGGACGTCAACCAAGGGGGCAGAGCTTTGCCACCTCCGGGGTCTTGGTGGAAGGGCGACCTCTCTGAATAGCGGATTAGCTCATGCCTTCAGCCCATCAGAAAACTTGATGTGCCTACGGCATATTTTTTTTTTTTTTTTTTCAAACCTCTTTATTTTTATATATGGTTACATAATACAATCCATTATATATATACAAATATATAGGCCCCCTACGGCCTATTTTTTTTTTCATAACCCCTATTCCTGAATTTCATTTATGGTTTTAGCATGAATATATATTCTGGTTCTGCACTGTATCCTTCCTTCCTATGGCCTATTCCTCTTAAAGTGATTATATCACTTTTGAAATATTTTCTTAAATCGGGAAGAGTAGACTGTAAGATTGTATCAATATTATATCAATATCCAAGGGATCCTTTATTCCCACCTGTACATATAGCATACCCCACTTATGTACTTATCATTTACCAATTAAAATTTTTAGGAGGGTACAAAAAAAAAACTGGGGGTCTTAGTGGGGCTAGTTCGGGCAGGAAGCATTGCCAATAGTTTCATTTCTTTACTTTAAAATAATTAATAAAACTACAAATATCCAAATAGGAAAACCAATCCATTCCGATTTTTCGAGTAGTAACATATTTCCATATACAAAGACCTTTAACTAATTAATTTTTTTATAGCATTCATAAGAACAGAAATACATGTACATATTAAGATATATAAAAAAAAATAACAATTTTTCCATCTAAAAAGCATAAAAAAAAAAAATGAAAGAAAAAACTATGTCGAATGAAGTCGTATTCTCGTAACAACTGATATTATTCAGTGAAAGGACCTAACTGAGTTAAAAGGCTGAAATCTTAACAAAGGAAGATCCGCAGACCAGTAAGGAGTGCACTAGCCCCTGAAGAAGCCTCATACAAACCGTATCGAAACGTTCAATACACAATCCTTGGGCGTTCACGGCGACATCCACGCTCCACTATTGTCCTGCCACTCCTTTTATGTTGAAAAGGTTTACCAACTTTTTTTTTTATCATAAGTTTGGCTCTGACCAACATATAACGCACAAAGAAGATAACGATATTAAAGATAGGAAGAGTGTTGTAGAAATATTAATTTCTCAAGGACGACACTTTCTAGTATCCGAGTTCGGAATATGCTAAGCTTAAAAACTTATGAAAAGTAAATAAAAAAACAAAAATATGATGTAAAAAAATTAAAGGCGAGACAATGTATTTTAATATAATGCAATTTTACAATTTAGTTCCAAAGAAACATTGAGATATTTCTGGACAAAAAAAATATATGGATGTTTCCGTTACTTGTAATGTATACAAATTATTCCGTTTCAAAAATAAATTTCTATTGAACATGTTTCAAAGGATTATAATGTTATATCGATTATAATTTTTCATGAATTCATTCCATTTCAATTCTTTATTACATTGGATGTTTCAAGCTTAAATCTGCGCATGCTCTAAGTTATTAGCTCTTTAATTACTATAATAATATATAATTTACAATTAATGAAGTATTCAAACAACTTTTATATAAATCGTAGTTAAAATTCAATTCATTCTACAATGCATTGTTATATTTTCAGTTTTTCATTGGCACAAAAGGTTTTCTAATTAAAAAGATTATAAAAAACAAAAAAATAAATTCATGAAAGCCGTAAATAGGATATACGTGTATATGATGAGTGAATAAGAATAAACAGATTTTAGGATTTTACATGTGAGTTTTTGACAATTTTTTTTCTAATTAATTTTTACTCCCACTTTAAGTTGATTTATTGACATAGTAATAGATACATATACGAGTGAATATACGCCTTGTATTAAGATATATCGCTGACAAAAATTTAATTTTGTATAAAAATTTTTTTAAAATAAATTATATTTTTAATAGAAATTTAAAATTTCAAAAAAATCAACTTTTTTTATTACTAAGTGACCCTTTTTTACCCCTTGTGCAATAAAATTATATGCTTAAATTTTGAAAACTCCTATTAATACAAACTGGATATGATATTAGCAATCATTAATTCTGTTCAGGATTAGAATATTTCTAATCTGGTTTAATTATAAGCATTTAATCGTACTATCAGTTGGGATCAACAGTTGCAATGACCTACTTTAATACTGATAATTCTCTTTTTAAACTGACTATTAAATATTTCTCATTAGTGAAGATTATATTATTTCGTAATAATTATAGAATTTGAATTGAAAATTTATTTTGTCATTAGTTTCTTATCAATATTTTTTATTGCTTTTGTTCAAACTTCCCCAATTTAACTGGAAGATCACACCTTCTTTTCGAGAAAACACCCTAGAGGTGACAAAAACTTTTGTGCACATTAAACGAACAAGTAAATGATCATTTACAGGTATTTTTTTGCTCCAAGATCGGATGGAAGTAGTAGTTAAAACATTTGGGGTTAGATTTTTGGGGACAAGCAAGCAAAATTAAGTGTTCATCTCCTTTTTTTTAAACTTTTATATTCGATAATTCTTTGTTTCACCCTAATAAATTGAAAAAAAATTATCAAAATCATTAATTCATATTTATTTTTTTAATTTTCTTTTTCTTTTACCCTAACCGATAAGTTAATAAGCATTATCATTACACCGAAGCTCTATAAGGTGTAAATGCTAAACGATACAGGCTCCAACGTCCTTAAACTTTAAACCATAACAGGCCCAGAGTCACCGTGACGCGGAAAAGCAACGTAACCGCTTGCCCATTACGTCTGAGGCTCAACGAGCCGATAGACACCAATACGAATCGGGACTGAGTCACCTGGTGACTCACTTGTACCTGGCCAACTCGGAGATTTGTAGGCTAGCCGGAGGGAGTCGAGAAAAAAAAAAGTGGACAGAGAAAAAAAAAAAGGAAAGAGAAAAAACTAATAACGGCTTTAGGGTAATACAATTATAAAAACCTGTTCCAACAGGTTAAAACCCTGGACAACCTGTAATTATTCCAGTGGGATAGAGAACAAATCGAGGCAGTTTGTTACTAGCATCGTCCTATTTGGCTACTATACTTTATTTCATCACTTAACGATGGGACGATTTGGTTATCGTCGACAGGAATATTAAAATATATATACATATTATTTTTAACATATTCAAATCTCAAAAACTAGCACAATCCCACCTCATTTTACGCTACATACGTTTTGAAAAAGAAAAAATTAAGATTTGTTCCTACCATTACATAAGACAGATTTCTAGCCTTCATGGCAATTTTACTTATTTTTTAGTGTAATGTAAAAAATAAATAACATACAATAATTTTAGGATATTATTAGAATAATTTAAAACAAAGTCTTAAGTTTCTCAAAACAGAGTCACTAATCACTCTATTTTAGTGTAAGTTTATTTTTTTTTTGGATTATTTATTTATTATTAGTATTTTTATATCTAAAAAAAAGTAGAGTTCATCCTGGATTTATTTTTCAGCTCCATTACCACAAAAAAAATCTGATAAAAATGTGAAACCTTGTTAAATAAAGTTATTATTCGTATAAAAAATAAATATTAATAAAACTGATTTTTTTTATTACTTAGTAAAAAAATAAACCTTCTTAGGAAATAGCTTCCCAGATCGTCCTCCCGCGTTTTGCCAATTCAGACATCATCAGGAGTGAATATGGAAAGATCACGTTATTGCAAACCGGAGATAGAAAAGTTTCACAAACGGCCTAAATAAGACTCAATAAAAACGGTATTATCATCACTTCAAGAAAAGTTAAATATCCATGTACATATATATACGATGCAAGATGATTGTTTAAGCAGCGAAATACAATTCACTATAATATATGCTGTTCTCGGTCTTTCTTTTAGTCTCATTGTTGGGCCTTAATGCCCAGTAGATTTATCTCTTTATACCTCTTCATCTCCATTGGAAGATATCATTATACTCGTGAATCTGAAATTTCACAGTATTTTTCAGACTCTTAGAGCACATGTGACTAAGCCACTAAAACCTCTTAATGCGACTACTACACACGCATTGGGCGACCCACAAACCTACAATCCAAGTTGCTACGGAGACAACTGTTTATTTAGCAGACTGACTCAGCCATTAACGGTCCCACTGATAGCGTAACCGCAAAAAGGCATTTCGGCAGCGTCTCCTTATCGAAGAATGATCGTCCCCCCTGACATCTACTTCCCATCTCCGCAATAGAATGCTTTGGTCAGCTCCATCAAGATGTCACCAAGGTACAAGATGGGAGTTAATAAAAGTGAGAATTAATCTGACAGAGACCACTTAACCTCAAAGGGAAAAACAAGAAACGAAATTCCTTTCACTGAGTACCTACGTTCTATTTTTTCATCAATAAGTTCAAATGCTCTTTAATTTAGTTTGTGTTTCTCTTAATATAGTTCTGTAAATAAATAATAAGTGACAAATTGATCAAAATTATAATTAATTATAAAAATAACCAAGATCAATAAATATTCACCAAACTGTATTTTTAAATGTTACTTAATGCTTTTTAATGAAGCACTAATCTAACAATAACTAAAACTAGGAAAGCACTAATCTAAAAGTATGGGTGTAGTTCTTTCATTACTTATGAAGTTTTCTTTCATTACTGTTTCCAAAATATAACATAAAGTATAATATTTTTGTGATGTGACTTCCCACTTCCACAAATCTCTTCTCTCTTGTTCCTTCCTTATTCACTTTTCCGGACATTCTATATTTATTTTAGTTTCTTTATTTTTTTCTCATCTAAATTACGGTGTATCTTTTATGCATTGTAACATATATTCCGTTTTCTTTTTTTCCCATTGTATCATATATATCATTTTCTTTCACATTATTCATTATGTTGATTTAAATTGTTTTCGCTATAAACATTATTCGATATAAACGCTATTTTTAATCATTACTTACATAATTAATTATGTTAATTTCAATAACTTATCACTTACATTTTCTTCTGCACCTTTCGTTATTTAATTTTTTATAAGCACTGTCTGATTTTTAATAATAATTTTTATCATTTATTTTGTATAATTCTTACTTCTAGAATATTATATTTTATCTTCTACTAGCAGACCTGATATTGCTATATTTAAGGATGCATATACATTAATTGAGTACTATTTATTAATATTGTTCAATTAAGAGTAACTATAGTAACATAAATATTAACAACTAACTTCCCTATATAATCATTATGTATAATAATTTTGTCAACCTACTTCACTGAAATCCTCATAATGTTTTTTTTTTTTTTAATTTTAATGAATAAAAAATTATTTTATAGAATCAGTAATATTTTTATTTCTTATTCCTCAGAAAGAGAGTAATCAATTGGCACATACTCATGCAAAAAAATGTATACTATTTTGAGTTTGGCACAAAAAATGCTTAATTTTTTATTAAATACATAAAAATAAATTGGGCAAGTTTATAATCAATCTTCCCAATAAAATCCTGAACATTAAGCAAAGCCCCATCGCAGTCGGATGAACGGTATAGTAGTGCATAAGGTACGAACAAACAAATATTCATTTTTATATATTAGATTAGTATCAACTTAATTTATAGTTTTGTATATTTGTAAATATTTTATTTTATTGTATGCAGATTTTATTTTTATTGTTCTCTGAATTGTCTGTTATTTCGTTTTATTTTTCAGATCTGAAGAACGCATGGAATTCAGATCTAAAAGTCGGCACAAATAAATAAGTTTCGCTTATTTGAGTATCTTTACTGACCGCATCCATACCTTCTCCATTTCATTCTATTAACAACTCACTAATTTATTTAATTAAACATTTTTTTAAATTTATATTTCGGAAGATTAATGGACAATATGTAATAGATTGTAGGAAGATATTTCGGATAGCAGTCGATAATAGCAGAAAATATTAAATAATATAAATTATTGTAAATAAATAGATTTTTTTAAATTGTGCACATTCAGTTACCATCACCCATAGTATCTTGCTACAATCTATTTTTGTTTTCATTCTCCATTACATAATTATTATTAATATACTTTAGATATATTTTTATTTTTAATTTACTTTTATTGACTAAAATTATTCAATAATTATAACTTTTTAAATCTTTAGGGGTATCTTTTTTACACAAGACTAATCCCCCTAATAAGTAATATCGATCGTTAAAAGTAAATAAAATTGTTATGATAACCGTGCCAGATTCACCTGCCCGATTTGGTCATAAAGATATATATAAAAAAGTCTAAATTATTTCTTATGTAATCACTTTCCTCATGCAGTTCCCTTGTATGTATTTACACTTAATTATACGATATTTTAGGTAACGAAATGACCCTAGTAAGGAATACTCACTTAATGGTTTAGACCTAATTTTATAATACAATGAATAACCAACTTTGTTTTTTCTTACTTAATAATCCTTAAAATAACAATTAATCAACATTATACGTTAGTATTTTAAGATTTTATTCAATGTTATGATCCTCACATAAATCTATGAGATACATCAAATCGCATAATAAATAATAAATATACAAATAAATATAGTTTTTAAACTTACAAAATTAATACAACAAAATATTGCATTATGTGCGATTTTTTTCTCGTTTATCATCCAATCAGGACGTCCCGTGTTAGGGCAGAAAATACCTGACCACGGTAGGTATACCCCTTAGTTATAATAAAAAGAAAATATTTATGAATTATTTATTAAATTCAAATTAGGTAAAAAAAAAATAATTCATTTACGTTAGCTAAAAAAATAAATATAACAATATCCTTGAATGAAGATTATTCTTAGCGTATTGTTTTCAATTTAATTAATATTATGTAATCGTAACACTTGTAAGCAGTTGCTACACCACCTTTCCATATAAACCATTATCAGGTTTCTCAGTCAAGAGAGGCTATAACTTCCCTGTGAATATTTTAATAATTAATAAGAACAGAAAAATAATTTATTATTATTTATACAATGGTTTCATATCGAATTGTCATTTATTCACAAGCTTTGGTGGTTGTAAGTGGTTCAAGGTTTATAAATGTATGGTACTAAATTTGTAAATATGTTTGTTTACAACATAATTTTTTGTTGTAGGTAGACCTACTTAAAGATTTAAGAGTTATCTGCACTCCAGTGTACACCAAAAAAACTACCAAATACTCCAGACACAAAAACAAGGATAACTTAGGACCGGTATGTTAACCCTTAACTGACATTTCCAACTATTTTGTTTTATAGTCATGGAATTTGAAATTAAGGCAGAAACATACGACGTTTCCTTGGTATGTTTAACTTTTACCGTCGTTGCATACCCAGAGCGGCAGATTTGCAAGCTCCACTCAATAAGTTCCTCGCTGGGGCGAAGAAGAATGATAAGAGACGAATCACCTGGGAAGAAGAATCCATCCAAGCATTCGAACGCTGCAAAACTTCCATTCAGAATGCTGTAGTGCTAGGACATCATCGAGAGAACGCTCATCTAGTCTTAGTATGCGACGCCTCCAGTACCGCCATGGGAGCAGTTTTACAACAGAAAGATGGTAACGTTTGGCGACCTCTCAGATTTTTCTCTAAGGCGTTCATCCCAGCGCAGAAGAAATATGCCACATACGATAGGGAGCTCTTGGCAATCCACCGAGCCATCAAGCATTTCAGGCATTACCTGGACGGGCGACATTTTGAGATATGGACGGACCACAAACCGTTGGAATATGCTTTTCATCAAAAGCCGGAGACAGCGACACCCATGCGGATTCGTCTGGTTAATTTCATTAGCCAGTTTACGACCGACATCCGCCACGTACCCGGGGAAGAGAACACCGTTCGAGGGTCGAGGATATTGAATTCACTGACGATTATGTACATATAGCGGCAGAACAACAGAAGGATCCAACAATTACAGAGCTACAGAAAAACAACCGTCTTCAGCTTCAATGGATCAAACCTCCCGGTACTGTAACGTCAGTCCTCTGTGAGACCTCCACCTCTCAGGCGCGGCCATACATTCCTAAGTCCATGCGAGAAGAAATCTTCCACCGCCTGCATGGGGTCAGCCACCCTGGTATTCGAGCCTCAAGACGGCTTGTAACACAGCGATTTTTCTGGCCTGGCATGAACGCCGATGTCTCGAGATGGGCTCGGTGTTGTATTGCCTGTCAGACATCGAAAGTGATCCGTCACACAGTAACCCCTCCAGGTACCTTCGCTCCCAGCTCCATAATCTCAAAAAAGCTACGAAACAACATCGAGAACATTTCTAGACGAAAATATAACATGAAAGCTGAATGAGATTACCATTCTACAAATATATTCACTGTAAATGATGAAGAAATATAAATTATAGAGAAGTCTGAACTTCAAAAAGGTCAATAAAAAATACCTTTCATATCGTCTGCAGGAATTGTTTTTCAATTATTTTTAAAATTTAGGAGCCTAATATAAATACAACTTCCAACATTCTGGCAACAATAATTTAAAGTTTTTTGAAAATAAATAAATGAACAAACATGGATTAATAGCAGTGAAAAAAGAAAGTTCAAAATAGTACAAAAACTATTTGTTATAGACCAACTTTTTACTCCACTTGGTAGGGTATCTTTGGGGATATAAAGCAAAATAAAAAAATATTATAAACTAAGATGTTACTATTAGTAAAAACTACCAAATACTCCAGACACAAAAACAAGGATAACTTTGGACCGGTATGTTAACCCTTAACTGACATTTCCAACTATTTTGTTTTATAGTCATGGAATTTGAAATTAAGGCAGAAACATAAGACATAAACGTATCTATTCTAATCCATATGGATACATTGCTCACCATCACTGATAGACGGTGTAACAGATAGACCCAAGATTCGTAACAAAAGTACCTTGGTAGGTGACTAAACTCCAAGGCTACCAAGGCATAAGGATTTTTTACCAAGGATTTCATGTTGATTTACACGGATAAGAGATTTCGGTACAGGTGATATGGCAACAAATACTAAGTGGTGACTAAAAAGAGGTTGGATGAGAGATCTTTCTAAGGTGAAATGGCAGAACACACTAGTGTGTTTTAAGATAAGAGGTGGAGGCATATGTGTGTGTATTGTTCTGAAGATGGATTAAAGGGGATGCCGAAACATGTACATACAACAGATACGATTCAATTCTTCTTTTTATAATGAACATAGAATATAATTGTTCTTCAGTTTAAATCGGTTTTAAAAGTACGTATTATTATAATGTAGTGCATTAACAGCTCCTACTTGTCAAAACCTATTATGTTTTGGTATGTTCTCGTGTTTATATTTTCTCACATGATTCAGAACAGGGAATTCCGTTTATTGTATTCGCCATACTGTTCATAAGAAAATAATAATTTATTGCACAATGACAATTTTCAAAAATTAAGTAATCATGACTAAGTATGACTAACCATGGGAAACAGTTTTCCCCGCTAGTCGGGTCAAGGGTCCGCCATGTGGAAAACGCGAGCGCTTCGCTGCTTCCACAAAGGACATTGAACATAATACAAAGCAGGATACGTCTGGATGACGCAGAGGTACATTCCTGTAACACGTCCCATATCATATCCGATGTGTAACCCGTAATCTCGAAAAAGCTACGAAACAACAGAATAACATCGGGAACATTTCTGGACGAAAATATAACATGAAAGCTGAATGAGATTACCATTCTACAAATATATTCACTGTAAATGATGAAGAAATATAAATTATAGAGAAGTCTGAACTTCAAAAAGGTCAATAAAAAATACCTTTCATATCGTCTGCAGGAATTGTTTTTCAATTATTTTTAAAATTTAGGAGCCTAATATAAATACAACTTCCAACATTCTGGCAACAATAATTTAAAGTTTTTTGAAAATAAATAAATGAACAAACATGGATTAATAGCAGTGAAAAAAGAAAGTTCAAAATAGTACAAAAACTATTTGTTATAGACCAACTTTTTACTCCACTTGGTAGGGTATCTTTGGGGATATAAAGCAAAATAAAAAAATATTATAAACTAAGATGTTACTATGACAGGTAATGAAAAATATTGTTAATTTTGGTTAGTAACATTATTATCCTGAAATATAACATGATTAACATGATTAATATAATGATTGTGGTGGCATGATTAACGTCTTCAGCGGCAATAATTGACGTTTGCAAAGAGAGTGTTTGAAATGGGTTTGCCACTGTCGAAATTATTATCAATATTTTTATTTCTTTAGTATATTTCTTTTAAATATATTTTTAATTATAATTCATTTAAAGTTTCATTATTTTACATTTGTTTTAGTGGCAAACCCATTTGAAACCTCTCGCCATATGATCAATTACAGTTAATTATTATGAAGCACTTGTGTTGAAAAATAAAAAACTGAACGTTATGTTAATAGTAATTATGAATGTGTTATTGTATATGTCAAGTGTAAATATTGTTTTATTAAAAATAAAGAACGTAACTAAAGAGTCATCTTTATCGTTACACACGAACACGCACTAAAATGTAAAAAACTATTGTGAAAATTCCATAAAAAATGAATAGCGTAAAATAAAAGGAAGTAGAAATAAGATAAACAGGATAAAGGATAAATAATATAATAAATAATAGGAATAAAATTCGCAGATGGAGTAATAGACACAAGTAGAAGCAAGAACAAGTATAGCAGAAATTAAATGAAAGAAAGAAATAAGGTATGCGCACGGTTGAATGGTAAATAAATCATGGGGAAAAGATAAAGGCTGATAAAAACGGAAAATAAAATATTTTCCTATACAGCAGGGGTGGCCAACAAGGCGATCGCGAGTCCACTTTGGATTCGCTCGCAATGTTTGGGGTGGGATTCCGTGTACCACGGATTTTGAAGTGATTGTAGAAGAAAACTGTCTAGCAATAGTTTCAGATATATTTCGTATGGATCAAAAGTTATTAATTATCCACGTTATTTTAATTCCCCTGGATGTGAGTTTTTTGGTCCTTTAAATAATTATTGTTTGTTTACGTAGGTAGATAAGCCGTGTATCTGTATTTCAGTACGATTTGTACTCAGCGAGCTATTGATAGATTAGCAAAAAGTAAGTCATATCACTCTTTCATGATACATTTTCCTGGCCTAAAAAAAACAAGGCAAAAAGTGAAATATTGAAATCAAATTATCAGCCATAATGTGCAGCTTTATAACAATTTTTTCATATTTACGAATAAATAGTACAACATCACAGTTGATAAAAAAAAAAATGTATTTTAAGTTAGTAAAAATCTATCTTGAAAAATTGACGGAAAATCGAATATTTTAGGTGACGTATGTACGGAATGCTGCAATCAAAGTTAGGTCTGGACATTTATTTTCTTCATGAGCCTAAATCTCGAAAACTTAATAAGTTATTTAAAAATTAAAAATAGTCTTGAACACATATATTACTTATCCACCAATACCTCGCTAGAATGCACCTTATACTGAAACACGTCGATGGCAACACACTTATAAGATAAAAATTAGATCTTATAGACAAAAAAGTTGGCCACCCCTGCTGTACAGTAATACTCCCTCACTTATTCATTTATTTTCTTTCTTTCTATATATTTTATAGCCCTGCATAGTGAGGCAAAACGATGACAAATGGTAAGTAGTTTTTAAACTATTTTCAACTATCACTAAGCCTATCTGGTTTTTGAACACGAACCAGACCCTCTTCTTTCATTGATTACACACAGTACCAAACTAGCGATCATTTGAGGCAGTGGTAAGAAAACACAATGAACATAGAATTTGACAAAATAATGGTAAAGTCATTATCTTTTTAACTAATTATTTGCTATGACTAACTGAATGAATCAAATTATTTCGTTACAATATCTTGTTTGTATTGAAATAAATGCATTAATTCGAATAGCTAAATTGATATCCTCTTCGATTCCTATGATTGTACTTTTTAAGAGAGAATAAAAATAAAAATAAAAACATGCTCAGAATTGAGAATGAAAACCCATCACAGTACTTGAAATGAGTGGGTGAAGTTTATACAAGTTTCATCTTGTAGATTAATTTAATTTGTATTAAATGGAGATAAACACAAATCAATCTAGGGTGGTACTGGTATTCAACAGCGGGTTACCAAATTGCTTCAGTTATTTCGTGCGGAATGATCAATAATGAATGTTTCATCCTTTATGATAATTAGTATAATTTGTTAATAGTATGATCTTTATGATGAAAACTTTGTAAATACGTTGCTATTAACGAGGTTGGTTAAGAGGAAAGGAATTATTCCAGTTGTGTCTAATTCAAGCTGCCCAGCCCAGAAATAGAACGAAGCAATAACTCATAATCGCCGAACGTGAAACGGGATTATTGACAGAAGGAAGGAGTGCCAGTAGGCCGAATCGATGCGATGGTCCAGTTCTGTATTCCCGCCTCATCGGGAGCCCTCCAAGAACTGGGTCGCTTAATCGAAGCTTCAATGAATGGTTTCCGCAAGAGACAAGCTAATTAGGTCCACGAAAAGGGTTCACCAAGTTTATTAGTTGAAGAAAGTGATCATGACACAGCTTTTGAGGTTTCTAAAAGTATTGTAGAAAGTCTGATAACTATGTACTAAGTTAAAAAAAAATAACGATGAGCCATTTGTAAATAAATTGGTATAGTTTGTACACTACTTTATATGAATACTCCACAAATTAGATTATTAGTGGATAACCACATACAAACAACAATCCAAGCCACCCCAGTTCTTTTTATAAAAGATTTTATGTGAACTACGACCCCGATTTTTTTTTTTTTTTTTTTTTTTTTTTATAACCAACCTGAATTGCACATATACATCAACATCGCTGTTTTCCTTTAATAGTGATACATTTTACAAAAATAAAAATTCGATTACAATTTGAAATGGACTTGTTTAGCTTTATGTAAAATGTCCAAGAAAGTTTATTATAATTATATATGGATGATTGTGACCATGTGCGAGGGGTAATTTTGGCAGTTATTTCAAAATTCAAGTTTCCTTTTCTAATGTGTACAACTCCACCCATCAAAACTGATGAAGACCAATGTGTACATTGGAGGCAATCAATAAACAGTTGAAAACTATTTTTGACCTCAACCCATATATCTTTCAAAGTTTATTATAAATAATTTTTTTAAAGTCTGGAGAAGCTGAGATCTTACAATTCAATACAAAAGATCTGTTGTAATCAATTTACGAATTTCTTTTTTATGCGATAGAGGAAAAAAGAAATTCGTATAGGAATACATTAATTTTTTTTACATAATTAAAATAATAAATTGTACAAAAAAGTATATAAATATATTAAATTAATATTCTTCGTTTAAACTAGTGGTAAATAAAATTCCTTATTTTTATATACAAGTCTACAATTTCCTTTATTTTATTAATTTTTTTTTTTATTTTAATAGAAATAATACATTCTTCTACACTTAAGGACAATAAGTATTAAGCATGTAAGTCAACTCAAAATAAAAAGTACATAAATAATAATTATGTATCAACTAAAATTGATAAAAATAAAAGTATATATACGCATCATGAATAAACATAGGTGGAACTAAGTTAAATAACAAAAAATAAGAAAATAACTAAGGTAAAGAATTAAAAGATATTAAATTAAATAAATCATCTTCAACAAATTCATATCTGTGTACAATATTATTTTATTACTAAACTATTTTATATGAACAATAAAGGAAATTTCTAAAAAAAAAAAAAAAAAAAGTAAGTCAGAAAAAAAATCGGTTAATTTCTTAATTAATCTCCACCAGAACATTTATACACGGCAGAACAACGGAAAGGTACTCAGATATCCAAGTAATATTTTTGTCCAAAACAAATACAACTAAATGTGTATTAAATTTATCGTATTTCTTTCAGAACACCAGATGGAAGTAAGACATTTTAGCAACATCCTTCCAAGTCCACTATACTCTCACACTCATAAGCCATCCATCATAAAGTTCTCGGACCCTCCTTCCTGAACCGACTCCATCCTTCCAGAATACAGCAGGCGGGAAGCCATAAAGAAAGTTTCTCCAGAGGCCGATACACGAAGACAGCTCTCACCCTGGCGCCAAGAGATCTCTTTACATTAATTGATTCAGCCTACACCGAGGTATTGTCTTCTGGAGTTCAACAGCCACTATCGATTGTCTCAGCTACCGTCCTTACATCTCGTACTCTTTTATTTGCCCATCTCTAACAGCCTCCGTCTGTCTCGTTGTGCGCTCTGAATGCCCGGAGTACTGACGACCTTGTAAGTCTTGAAATATAGTAGTGTAAGGAAAATAATTTAGACAGATTTATGTAAGGGCCAATTCCGGAACTTTAAGAACACTTATTACAAAATTATTTTTTCTACAGACTATTAGGTAAGACTGCGAATATTCATGAAGTGGCCATACATAGAAATTGATAATCGTCAATAATTTATTGAGCGCTGATCAGATACGAATCGAGTATTGGGTTAAAATTAGAGAACTCTGGACATGAATTTTAAAAATCGACAATCTCAGGGGGGCTGAGATTTTAAACAGAATAATACAATTTGAATTGATATATTTTTTTTAGTATTGGAATAAATTAATAAAATATTTTACATCTATATATATCTTAACTTATCAGTTAAAGGAAAAATGTTAAAAATGTTACCTTTTGATGGAGAAAATCACGTCAAGGGACTGCCAAAAAAAAAAAAAAAAAAATCAAAAAGACACTATACTGTTCATGAAGGCTCCAGTTCAAACCACGTTGTTTGGAAAAAAATTCTAAATGGAAAAATACTAAGGTATACTCACTGTTGCCACGAGCTTCGCATTTCTAAATGAATTATTGGTGGGAAAATCAAAAACTTTTTGTCCAGGGCTGAAATGTTGGAGTAATGTACTATTTTTAACGTATATTTGCCCCAAATAACTCCAATCACAACAATTTCAAGTTTATCACTAGAAAATGTTGTGGTTGGAGTTTCATAAAAATAATATCTCTGTATTTTATCCTCACTAGCTGCTCTCGTCAATTTAAGAATGCAACCTAGAAACAACTTAACCAGGGACTGACATTGATAATTTAAATAAAATATTAATAAAAAATCTTGTTAAGTAAGTTATTTGATACCACCATCCACCATTTTGGAAACATAAGGTTTTCTTGTCGTTTTGACACTTCTTTCGCTTAAAATGTAAGAGATCAAAATCTAGTATTTTTTGGAAAACCATAACCTTCATAATTTCAAAGGCGTTGACATAAAATAGCAATTGATAGTAAGTTTTAACGAGAAAATAGTTCCTGTACCAGTTTAAAAACAATCATATATGTGATAAATTTGAAGATGAAAATCAATTTATTAGTTTAGTTAAAATGTCACAAAAAAGAGCCATACTTAAAAAGGTTGAAAACGTATGATCTACACATTAGCTAGTTTTTGGCAAAAAACTACTAAGATAAATCCTAGTTTAACACGAAGTCGCATTTCTGAATGTCCTAAAATAGTTACTAAGCAGCTAATTAGTTTCATAAAGTAATGAATATAGAAATTTGTATAAAATTATGAAACCACCATAGCTGTGGTGGTATTGATCATATCATTTGATAGATTTATTGAAGTAAGTCGAACAACAGTAATAAGAGAAGTAAGTAACAGGAAGTTCAATTTCCATATAGGCCTTTCCCACGAATTTGACTTCAGTCACCAAGTGCTATTATTGTGATTAATTGTTCATTCGAAATTACTAATTAAAACTTAGGACACCAAAATAAAAAAAAATAAATAAAAAAAATGAGTTTTCCAAAATGCAATAAGACATATAACGTATCAAAAATATATTTTAGGCTCCAGTGTCCTTCAGAATGATGGACAGGATATTATGATTCATGAATGAACGATTCCAGATAGTGAATGACAGCAGACACCACTAAGTTCAGTATAACGATAGATTTGCTAGAAAAAAATTTGAAATTACTACTGAACATTTAAATGATTTTCAAGCAAAAGGAAACCGTAACTATATTAACAAAATAAACACCGTTTACAACTCAACAGTAGGTCAATATATGAAGTGTTTACACAACATTACACAGTGAGCAGTTTATATATATTTTTTCTTTAAATATTTGGATTAGATAATAAACACCTACTAGATATCTTAAGGCAGCACACCTTTAATAAAGAAACAGAATAGTGTAACATATTAAGAAACAATTATTTAAATTGGTGTAAAAATAAAAAACGCAATTATCAAAAAAGAAAATTGGTTTTCCAGGAACTATTAGGTAATATATATTATTATACTTCATTGTAGGAAATAGTCCGAATACCTTTCATGAATGGTGCACAAAATAGTAGAAAAAAATATTTACTACTTACCAACGTTTCGCCCTATTTGCAGAACTTCATCAGGGCCATATGAGAACAAGATATTAATATTGTCACATATGACAAAACTGTAAGAATATTCATAGAAAATTGTATAAGAAATGATAAAGAAAACAAAAAGGGAACGCATTAATGATGTAAATATAAATTCAAGGCGAAGACATGCAAAATGGAACAAAACGTTGGCTTCTATTTCAACAAATATTTTTTTCCCACTATTTCTTGACCGTCACCTATTCATTCCCACTTTTTTATTCCTACAATTAATTACTTACATTCACCTAAAAATCTATATTTTCTAGATCTCATAAAGGATTTCTAATTTAAGGCACTACGAGGTGTTTAGTAGGTCTTAAGAATGAGTATTAAATTTCAGCACACATAATTGATAAAAATTAAACTACAATAAGTACAAATGCTCGTCAAAAAATCACGGAATCACGGAAAAAATTGTATAACGTCCAAAAAGAAAGACTACAAGAGGAAATACCTAGTTATAAAACTATCGCGCGTTAAATACCACAACTACGCATCTATGCGACAAACCACTATCGCTTCTGGTGGGACCTAGTCAGAAAATCCTTTCTCATAACTACTAGGAAGAAACTTCGTCATGGGAGTTCAAGGAACCTGATTTAGCACTAGTACTGTAGCACTGCTAACATACTTGCAACGCGGCGAACAGTGGAACGTAAATGACAAAAAATCTGTCATAATTCCATAAAATTTAAACGGATCGGCCTAAAACCTTCAGATATTTTGTATACTATTCTGCATTTTCATATTCAACGTTTCAATAATTATATTAATAATAACATATATTAAAATACTTATAACATTAATTATAAAAATACTTATGACATGAAAACCTTTTATTTAAAAAAAAAATTAACCTACACTGAATTAAACAATCGAGAATTCACTACATTTTCGAATTCTCCAGAATCAAATGTAGACAAGGAAGAATATTTTGCAAAAATTCTGAAAAGTTTCTTTATTAATGTTTTTTTTTTTTGAGTGTACGAATTATGAATTTTCACTCTTTCACATCGATTTTTTTTCGAAAAGCATAAATTTAATTTATACTTTTCCAAACCAATGTTTTATTCACTAACCAAACAATTATATAGTTATATATATTTTTGGTAGCATCATTCTTTTTGATAGGTTTTAAATCCTTATCCCAATGTGCTGCGAAAGGTTCAACTAACCGCAACCTTGACATATCGAATGAGGCATACGAAGAGATAAGGTAAAGAAATAGCTATCTACAAGAGATAAGCAAGGAAGTTTTCTGTGCTTGCAAGTGTTTTATCACGTTGTTTTCAAATGTTTTCTTTATATAAAATAAATTCTTTATACGAAAATCATTATTTCTGTAGAACGTTAGTTATTCATTTCGTTACATATAAATTATTGGTGCTACTTAAAAAAAAAAACATTGAAAATTAATGACAATATTGAACCATTAATTATTAAAGTGGTGCTTGATTAATTCGACTAGGAAATGCATACATTTTTTTTCTTCGAAATCATTGATTAAATGTTTTATAATAATATGACATGGCATAACAACATATATCCTGTAGTTATATATATATA
>NW_027109975.1:416898-430875 GCF_000696795.3 Halyomorpha halys | reverse complement strand
TATACATATATATATACTAGTTACTGTCTGTCAGGCATCAGTTGGAAGGTTAATAAGTGAAAATTACGACCTCCGTCGACAAGTCACAACATTGCTTTGCCCCATTGAAGACACTTTTCTTTTTATATTATTCTTGATCCTAACTTTTGAAGTCGACAGCCATCATTCACACGATAATGTTAGGACAAATTAATAAAGAAAAAAATGTAGGTGTCAATCCGCACCAAGTGGTTCAATAGTTGTAGCTTAGTATTTTTTTTTAAATATTTGTTTTGTTGGTTCCTATTGATTTCTATTATGTTAATATTTCCAAGTTTCTAGATATAAATACAGTTTATAAAGACAGGCTATTTTTTTTTTTTTTTTTTTTGTATTTGTATAGTTTTCGAGCTATCGGCAAAACATAAAATTCTTCGACTTAATGAAATTGAATTGCCATTGCATTTATTAAAAATGATTGGCAGTTGTAAACTGTCTGAGAAAAAGATATTTTTCCAACTGTTTTTATCTGTAGAAACATACATAATATAAAAAATTAAAAATGATCAAGCGAACAACTTAATTAATTTTGTATAACTTGCCTTGGATTGCCCCATTCGCGTTTTTGTTACATGATAACTCTTTTTTGCTCCTGAGAGTCCAAAGCAATAATTGTAAACTTTTAGGAATTACCTACCGTTCAGAAAAATTCTTGGAACTTTAATGTTTGAGGAGTAGAATTAAAGATTTTGACCCCCAATGTTATTTATTCGTTAAAATAATTCACAAATTTGTTAAAATTTGGTACATTTTATAAATAAAGCATTAATTACGACAAAAAAGTCTCTTAAATGAATATGTGTTGACCTCAAAATGTTGACCTTTAAATTACAGTAATCAATTTTTTCTTTTCAAACAAGAAGCATATAAAAAACCTATATTACTTCTAAAACTATAATTTCAAACTAGATCACGTAAGTCGTGGCCATAGGCTGACTAATGCTCAGTTGGGATCGCGACCGTCATAACAGATCGTCATTTCGAATCCAATCACGGAGATTAAACCCAATCTGTGGTCGGTAAACCACCAATCGAGTGGATATGCACCACATTTTTTTTCACAAAGTCGACACCTGCTGCTAATTCACACAGACCGTGTCGGTTAATTGGTAGCGGGGTAGTAATTAACCGTGCCACTGATGCAGAACTCAATTGACACATTCAAAATTCAACGTAACGTAAACGGAGACGTTTCATTACAGTTTTTTAATCGGAACAGGAAACCCAAAATACTGTAATTTTAGGGTTCACGGGGCATATTGACTTCGACTTTATGATTGTGGGATTTTTAAACCACTAACAAGATATGGTTCAAGAAGTATGGACAGCAAAATATGTATTAATTTTTTTTAATTATAGAACTAATATCTGATATATTTGTGTGAAAAAAGTCATAAAGAAAAAACTAAACTCTACTGACACTATATATAATTAAGAAAAAAATAATAAATAATTTAATAGCAATTACAATAAAATTAATGCCAAATTGAATAATGTAAACAATATTTATAGGAAATCGAAATGTAAAACTGACAGTTTCAGAAACACATACTAAATATGTGACAACTGAAACAATCTTTTTTTTAGAATTATCTGTTTATATTTAGTTCTATCTTCGATACCATCATTATGCAATTCATCATATATATATAATAATAAGTATTATGTTATATTTTCAGAGAATGCTCCGTTGAGTTGCATGATGATATGAATATTTTGTGGATATTGATATGCATCTTATCCTCACACAAGACTGAAAAGACAGGAAACTGCACGTCGATTCCTACTATTACAGCACTTACTTGGCAAACGATCTAAACTTCCAATTCATTACTAACGACTGATCTACATGACAATAATAAGGCTAATCTGGAGATACGGAGTTGAGCTTTGGAGCTCCACTAAAACCTTCGAATTCCTCTCGTATCCAATCATTACAATCCAAAATCCTTCGTTAAATCCTGAATGCTCCTTACTTTGGCACAAATAAAATCATCTATAAAGACCTAAATGTCCCTTTGTAACCGATCTAGCCCGAACCCGATATCAATCATTCCATTATAAACTCCTTAAACACTCCAACCCATTAGTTTCTAACCTTGCTTCCTCTTCCATTCCTTACATCCCTCCAAAGCGCCTGAAAGGAAGATGGCCTCGAGACATGTATATCGTAAGAATGTATTATTTGATATATAGACCTATATATCGTAAGAATGTATTACCTGTATTATCGTAAGGATATTTTTAGAGTTCTACTACTGGGTAGTTTCTCTACATGCTGTATCATATCATTATCATTATGTCATTATGTTTAGTGAGTGCTACCAATACCCATTATTTCTCTACATGCCTCATATATGAATATATCATTATGTTCTTACTACAAATTTACTTGTTGTATTTTATGTACAGTTGTAAATGTCAATAAAAAAAAAAAAAAAATTAAATAGAAGAAATTCATGTGAGATGAAAATTTTGAATGTAAATAATTTTATATTCAATTGTTATAAAACGGGAGCTCGGTGGGACAGTGGTAAGGCAGTATCCTATTCCAAAGGCCAGGGTTAAAATCTGTGGTAGATAATTATTTTATGTTTTATCGTAGCCGTGAGTCAACCCTGTGAGTTCCGGAGCCCTCCTGGGGTCCACCCAGCCTCATAAAATTGTGGGTACCCTTAATTGAAGAAAAATATGGCTTATATTATTACTGTTGTATAAACAGAGACAAATCGGTTGGCAACCGTTCTTTAAAACGATGCCTTGTCCGTAGCCTACCCTTTTAAGTCGCCTGGCTCCTAGACTGGGTTATACAAGACCGGGGATCTGTAACAGACAACTAAATTATTGAAGGGTGGTTTTGGAAGCCCTAAAAGGAGAGTGGATAGCGAAGAGCTATGGTTTTTATAGGCGGTATCAGTTCCACGATGGGGGTGGGTCACACTGGGACTTTTGTTCTCCAAGCTTCCAGCGGTGGAAAAAAACAATTACTGATTGTATCGAGGGAGCTAGTGGCGACGTGGCTCGCTGTCACAGGCGTCTGTCTCTTGTTGATGAACCATTGTCAACAGAGCAGGTGCAATATTTGTTTTAAATATTTCTAAATAAACAACTACCTTAAATAACTGAGAAATAATAAACGAATGCATCTTTCTTTTTATTAAGTAAGCAACTAAGAAAATAAATTTTATGAGGGAAATTAGACATGTTACGCCATAAAAAACATTTATAATGATATATACTTAATAATCATGGGCAATGATTGAAAATTTAACTTTATCTTTAGATCTAGGAAACCTGTGCGATACTTGAATTATTATGGTAGAGATAGGAAGTTCATTTTATAAACTATATAATTGTACTTACATAACAGGCGCATATAAAGTAATGGGAACACATTTAACCTGAGGCCTTACTTGGTTGATCACCCAAATAAACTACATAAGTGAAAAATTCAAAATATCAACTTACGAGCTCAGGATGCTAATGAACATATTCCTACCAATTGCAAATGATGTCGAGATATTTTGAAAACAATGGGAAGCCTGGGGAAGATAGTGATACGCCTGACCACCTCATTAAATGAAATTATTAGCAGTTCTGTGGTTTATAATCTCAATGGTATTTATGTTTCGAATTACATAGAATGTAGCAATCGATAAGTTATTGACTTATTGTCTTTATTAAAAGTATAAATTAACCGTAAACAAGTTTTGATCCTGATACCTCCTAAAACTCCGCTTTATAGTTCTTAAGTTTATAATGAGAAAGGAAAAATTGAAACGTTGAAATGAAAAATGTAAATATACATAAAAATATTGAAATAAATTATTAACAATCTAGTCACATATAAATATGTTTTATTGTTATTTTGACCTCAGATACATTTTATACTGAAGCTACGTACGACTATTATACTATTAATATTCGAAAAGAGTATTTTCAATAAAAAAAATTGAAATATTTTTTCTCAATGTTTTGGGGGTGCTGAAACAGAATTTACCGCTTCGCCAGAACACCAACTACAAATAAAAATAATGATAAATAAAATGAGAATAAGCATATCCAATGTAATGTAGAGCCTAAAATTAATAATAAGATTGTAATATTAATAATAAATTTAAGGATTGATGTACTTGAAGGGATCTGAAAAAAACAAAAACATTTTTTTCTATAGATTAAAGACAGGATCTAGGAAACCGATCAGAGTACCGATTATTTACAATAGGAGGGGGCTATAAGAAGATCCTTGCGGTGCCCATTAAGAGCGGACATGGCAGGACACAGACCCGTGACTCACTAGATCCACCGTGACTGGATCAGGCCAATCACCCAATTTTCTGTTGCAGTAGCTACACGACCTGCATCTCCTTTCTCACCACAATAACAACTCAGGGACTGCCACAAAACTAGAAAATCCAAGGGATAAATGTCAAATGATCAAAAAATCTTTTTAAAAACCTCGTTAGCTCATGTTTTATTAAGTTATTTATTAACAGTATATACGCAATAAATTTATATAAATGACACACCAAGATAAGTAGTTTTTATTTGTTATTTCTTTAGCAAACTTTCATTCATTGATAATATTACGATCAGCCTATGAGTAATATACAAGTACTGTACAATATAATAACATAGATAAAAAAAAAATTAAAAACTATTTACAATAAAAAAAATTCCTATACCAATACCACAGTACAAAAACTCACAAGCAGATCAAAAGTAAACGCTATATACAAAAATTAAACTTAGAAATGAAGAAAACGATTCCTGGTACAATCAACATACAAATAAAAACAACATAAAATAAAAAAAATTACAAAAGTCACAAATAAACTAAAACAAACAATAAAAAAATTTAATAAATAACTACATTTCAAATGAAGGCAATATGAGAACACTCTAGTATTTATATTGTCATTGACAGAAGTTTTAACTGTTCAATAGGGACAGTTCTCCTTTATTTAGGTTGTTTTCTTTTACCATTTTTTTTAAACAATAATTAACAACTTTTAATTTAATTTGATTTTATCTAATAAATAATTTTCTATGACAGATTGGTCCAAAAGTAAATTCAAAAATTAAGAAATAATATAAAACAAACCACTGTTTTAAATCTTTTACATGTTTTCCTCGGTACTTAGTATTCATTTGAATCAACGTGGGAACGATAATTACAGAATTACACCGCTTGAACTCATTTCCGAATCAATATATATTTCAAGGAAATTTCTTGAATCTCCTTTGAGTGAAGCTTCTTTTCTAATCAGTGCAAAATTGCAGATTTAGCAATATACCATAAATCCACATATTTATTTTTACATAAAATTAATACTCCGAATATAGGGATATATAGAAGGTGAATAGAAAACAGCAACTAATTAGAGCATGACTATTCAATACAACTTTCAGATATTAAATGCAAATTGATTCCCCGAAGGTGGTAGCGTTCCTTTCTGCATTGCTGATTACAAACGACTCTGAAAGCAGTTCATGAATTACAACAAAAGCTTAACAATCTATTTAAAATTCAGCCTAGAAGATGAAACAGAATTCTGCGAGGATACAAGAGGAAAGTCAAAGATTATGGAATCTCTAATCAGATTAGCTGCCTAGGCCTGGAATCCATTGCAACCTTTTGTCTGCCAACAGCCAGGATTATGCAAATCTACGACAAGAATTAATAAAGCATTATTCAACTTTCTAGGAAAGGAAGCTATAGGAATGCAGAAAAACTAACGAATTGATACAAATAAGCAATGACTAGCTTAACCTTGCGAGAGCTCTCGCATTTGATATCTAACCTTCTTTTCCATATTAAATTCTAATTAGGTTTGATGCGTGATTAATCATTGCGTTTTATCAAAAATATTTAAAAGTTGGGCATTGAAGGACAGGGCTCGGGACGTTCTGTAGAAACAAAAACAAAGTCAAGAGTATTAAACCATAATAAAAATATTCTCCCTATTTTGAGCACAGTTTCAAAACAAACATGCAACATCAAAGGGTAATTTGAGCCATAAAACTTATGATGGTTGAGCCGTGAAATCAAAACAATTGTTATATACCTACCAATGTACAAACTAAAAAAACTTTTAATCAATATTTTTTCAAGATCCTGAGTTCAAAACATTTACGGGATCTCGCAGAATAATTTAAGAGAAAAAAAATGGAAATTGAGAGACAAAGAATAATTAATACCTTTTTCTCCTCAATATTTTGAGCTCAGATTGTTTTAAAACATTCATGGAATATCACTTCGCAATCTGAGCTATAAAACCTACTAATTATAAAATCTTCTACTCAAAAATTGTTATATAAGTACAGGCCGACAGACTAAATATATTTAATATAATCATTTTCAGAATCTTGAGCTCGACTTGATTAAAAACCATTACTGCATCTAGCTGAATAATGTTTCCCATTGAACGAGAAATTAGGTTGAACTGATCCCTAAAATAATTATACCACATCTACAAACGAACAGATCATAGTAAATACCTGAACACTTAATTTGCCTTCTTCGTGACTACGCTGGTTGGATAAAGTTGCCAAGGAAATCTGTATGAAATAATATTCACAATATGAATGGATGGTGATACCTTAGTATGTTACTTAAGAAAGTTAATAACAGTTCATTAAATAAGTAATTGCCAAGCAGCAACGGAAAAAGCTCCAATGTTGGCGGTGAAATGCGAACTCATTTAAGCTCACTTTGACTTACTATTGCCCAAAAATAATCCAGTAGAGTTCAGCGTATACTTTAGAACACTACTGGATTAATGAAAAAGAGCAAGATCAGCCAAAGATTCTTATATACTTTAGTGTTTTAGAGTTAAGCAGGGGAAAGAACGAAACAACTGTGATGAGTACCCCATGACAACTATAGCGGCTATCGTTGGATTTATTTATATTAGGCTGGATCATATAAAATGTCGGATTTTTAAGTGAATATATAAAACTGCATGTATTTTTTGACACGCTGTTTATTTGATCAAAATATGCTCCATTCGCTTAAATATACTTTTCCCGTGTCTTTAAAGCACAGTATTTAGGATATTCTAATCACTAGGATTCAATCAATAGGTACTAAAGGTATGCTCTAAATGATAACTAAAATAGAAAAGAAGCGGCCGAGGTGACTGATGTTAGTCAATCGAACCTAGACTGATGAGTGAGGGGCCCTCAACGTATTTGTGAGTGAAGAGATTGTTCTGTGTCTGCTTAGTATTCCTAGCAGCCCCCTGCCGAGGGTCAGCCGGGAATGCCAACTCCAGTGCAAAGTGATCCTCCACTTCTTCTGTATTCACTCCTCATGGATAACTGATCACGAGATAATGTTCCTTCGGCCGGTTCCCAGGGCGTTACACGGGGCTGCCATAAAGCAACGGAGGTCATCCACGAATTGGTGCGTTGCAGCTATTATAGGTGTATTCATGATCTTTAGTTTAACATGTTAAATGGAAAAACTCATGTTAAATAGAGAAATATTTCCTTCTTTTACCATGTTAAAATGATATAACATATAACATGGTTGAGAGTCTGTTACAAGATCTGAGCTTGTCACCGTTTTATTTATTGTCGTGTTAATTTATTTGCTCGTAAATTGTGTTTTGTTTGTGTTAGTATTTTTTTGGATGCTTTTATAACTAATAACGTTATGGATGATAGTAATAATAATGTAATGACAGTTATCAATTAGCTCATCTTGATTCTCTTCCTCACAAGTTAGAAGACCAACAAAACAGTCAGTGGCCAAACTTTTACTTTTCATTTAATTTAGGCATGTTGTAATAAATTACTTTAATGAAAACTTAAAAGTAAACAATAACATGAAGTTTTGGAAGGAAAGGCTATAAAACCAGTTACTCAAAAAATCCTCTAGGAGCTCTTATGCATTCAAAATTTAACATGGCTTTAACAGGGCTGCTCACAATCCTATAATTATTACATTTAACATGGTAAAACATTTTACATTTAACACAACATAATGAATACGTCTTATGTTAGTGAAATCCCAGAAGTAAAGGTCCAATTAAAGGGAAATATATGTCACATGAAGAACAGGAATCTTTAATGGTACTCGATGGTAAAGAAAATTATTGGTTAGTTCAATGAAAATAAACTTGTATTATAAATATTAGATAGGTTTTATTCTCATTCAAGTAGACTAACAGGGCTTAATTTTTTAAAAATCTTTCTCTAAAGCATCTTTAATTTTTTAAATATTTATAATTAATTAATTTGAAAAACATAAACAGTTCTTATTTTCAGCTATAATGTACAATATATCAGAAAAATATATTAAAGAATTTTATAAATAAATAAAGGAAAAACAGATATATCCGATTCAAACGGGAAATGTTTTCCCAATGACCTACACAAAACTTGGTTTAATTTAAGTTTAATTTATTTGAAGTATAATTTATTAAATGAAAGTTGTGAGATGTTCGCACCGCACCAGATTTATAACGAACTTATAATGTTTTCTGAAACAAATCCTCTTATAGGGCATCTCAGATAGTACTTGAATGCCAAAAAAAAATCCATTAGGCAGGTAGAGGGAAAGAGAAAGGAGAAAATTTTAGGGTTTAAGAAATCTTACTAACAAATCTCCGTCAAAAGTTTACAGAATCAAGAATTATAAACTATTAATTAATTTCTATTAAGAATTAAAAATGCTGCACCGGCTTTCAATAACACTCACAAAAAAAGTAACACTCAAGAATAGTACCTAACTTCGATTAAAATGTATCAAATTATGGATTTGAAGAAGTTTTTTACACATAAAAAAATAACTGAAAAAAGGAATATTTATATATATTCATAACTATATTAAAATAAATCATAATTTTTCTGGAGAAATGTTCACATAATATTTTGTCATACACTTTCTTTTTTTAATCCTAAGAGATGTAAATACTTATAGAATTTATCTTTATGGAAGTAAAATACATCTTTTTTTAATCTATGTAGAACACAAAAGAGCAGTACTATATTTTTTATTTTATATTTTCTGGGCGAATGTTTCACCCAGTGTGTGTGAAGAATTTTTGTTGGCATAATATGATCATCACATAATTAAAGTAAGAAAAATAGGAATCACTAGAATATTAATTTTTTTGCCTTATCTCAATGTTTAAATTTGTAAATTGAAACATAACTGTGAAATTAGCTGTTAAAATAGTAAATTATGTTAATGCTTTTGAAATTGCTAATGATAATAATGATGAAGTAAAAAAAAAGAAATCATAAAAAGTGTAATTTCTTCCGGAAAAAAATAATACAATAAAACGTAAAATGTATTCTTAATTAGAAGCAGAACTAAACACAAAATACAACCTTAAGTGTTGCACCATGACCTGGGGCCTATTTGATATTGTAAGTTGAGTTCTGATGATAACTACCACTTGCATCTAAGATTGGGACATAGATCTGTCCCTCAGTTTACCTTCAGCGGTGTTTCTTGGAAGACATTATGCAAAGGATATGCGATTCACAGAAATCGTTGTCGCCAAGAAACGAAGTTTTTGCCTGGGACAACTATTGTTCTTTCTTCCCTTTCTACTTTTTTGTCCAGGAAATAGATTTGTTAATTACACGAAAGCTTCACTCTGGACTTGGCTAATCAATCATATGAAAAACAGTGGATGAAGGAATTTTATTAAAGTAATACAAAAGTATTAATATTTCTATGGAAATTGCGTGTTTAAAAGCTGAAAGAGAATGGCGTTTGACATACGTATTAAATACAACGGAATTAAAGTATCACTAATAAATAATAAAAAATGAAAAGTTATAAAAAAAAAAATGGAATAATTATAAGTTGTTTGATAGTGTAAGATACCAGTTTGGAGATTGTTAAAAAAAAATCACGAATAATCGAAAACAAAATGTGTGCTATCCGAAGACTTGATTTTTTTTTTTTCAAAAATCACAAAAATTGCAGAAACTTCAAACGACTTCACCAGTTTACACAAAACTAAGAGTAGTTTAGTGCCCTGTCAATAGTATTTACTAACTATTAGTTTCATACAGAGAAAATGTAAAAAAAAAAATAATAAAATTAATTTATAATTATTGTTATTATAAATAATATACAGTATTTTTTTCTTGAGTCCTTGAGCGCATTGACAATAAAACTCAGACAAAAGTTAGGCATTTTTCTACCAAATAGCACCAAAGGATTATTCAATAAAATCTGTATTCCCTCGTTCGTAGCTTCCCCTGGTTAGTTATAGGTTATTATTTACTTATATTTATTGTATAATCATTCCTGCAACGAAGTGCGATCAATGTATAATGTATACTTTAGGAGAAGACGCACTCAAGAATACATAATGCATGTAATGTTGCTTATGTATGAACTAATAATGTTCATCATTACAATCATTCTTAATGAAGATTTGATTAAGCACTCTTAATTTGAGTGCTGATAGATCAAATGATACCTGAGATAAAGATTTCCCATAATAAATATATTTCATGTATTGTTTTTTAAAAAATATATATCTTGGGAACTATTGAAGGTAAACAGCTATGTTAGGGCCCATAGTTTAGTAAATATGCTCTACGTTAAATGATATTCTATTAGATTTTGCAGTGTTGTATGTAGTTTTAACGATATAGAGCTTTGAATGAAAAATTATTATTTTAACGTTTGGAAACAGCGACCATTTTTATTCCCCCTAGCTATGGTAGAATCATCAACTTTGTACGATACATCGTTTTCATTAAGTGATAAAATATCAGAGTGAATTTTATGAATTTTTATGAATATCTCTTTCTTCTCTTGGGCTCTTGTACTTGAGTACAAGATGAGATAAGAAACAAACAAATATCTATAAATACCAAAAAGTGGTATTTTATTACAATGTTGAGGATTTTAGCGTATAATTTATTAGTTTAATATCATATTTTGTGAAAACTTATAAATATCTTTTGTATGTAGAAAAATTCGTAGTAAGTTCACGATAATATTTATAACATGAAAAGTAAAAAATAATATTTTCATTACCACCCTTTATATCTTTTTTCTTGTTTATAATGAGAATGTTGTCCTGGAATGCACCAGTGTATACAGCTGGGCCTGTGCTCATAGAGGCTGGTACAGAGATAGACGAGAACAGATGACCAGACTGCATGGTGCCAGACCTCGTTATCTTATCAACAGTAGGCCACACTACTGATAAGCTGCCAGCTACGTCCAAGGTCAGGTCTTCTGTACACAACGTCAGTGTATAGCTTGTTCACAACTATATACTGGAAGTTTACAGAATATGTTGTTCATGAAGTTTAAACCGTTGTAAACAATGACAGTCCAATTTATCGCCAATTACTATTTACAACATTGGCTTGTTACTTAACAAAATAGGATAAGGGTTAAATTCACTAGTTTGAGAAACTGACTCAAGTTATTTACTCCCGAGTGACCTCATGATAGTATTTGGTTAGCTTGTTGAATAAATATGCAGTGATAAAATTCAAATTAAATAAATAAATAAAAATGTTCCTTTAAAAAAAATCTTTACATGTTGATATATTAATTAAATTATCTCCATGCTACAACACAGAATATTTCTTTTTTAAATAATTCAAAACTCTTTTTTAATGTTTTAAGTATTTCATTTATGTAATTTTGGATTTATTTAGGTTAAATATACTGAACATATCGCCTGTTGAGAATCGTTGTGGCAAAGCTACGAAAATTGGAGTTTCGTCTTAAAACGAACAACACAAACTAGAATGACTACTGTTTTAAAGATAGATAGAGTTGGCACTCGCCATATTTTTTTATCAGTCGGCTCATATTTCCGTACTTTATCGTGAAACTACAGTAACTTCTAGGAAAGTGATATGACCGAATACTAATCCATTAACAGATCTAATCAATAAAATACTAGACTTAAGATCTTTACATATTTTACAGGTCAATTAATTTTTCAGATTGAATAAAAACATTATATTTTAAATGTATTTTTTTTATTTTCGTGATTCCATCCGAATCCTGATCCCAGCTGATTTCATTCCACAATTTTTTTTTATTTCAATTGAATAATTTCAAAAAAATAATCGAGAACTAAACACATCGATTAAGGAAAAAATTTTAAAGGACAACTCATTTGTAAAATAAATACATTTTTGTATCAATTGAACGATATTTTGAAATGTACCCACAAACGAATGGGTTCAATTTAAAGAAAAACGATCAGTAAATTAAAATTTACTTTCAATCATTATATCAAGCAATCATAAAAAAGCACAAGACACCACAAATCAAAAGTTCTTTAGGTCTTGCGGTATATTGTACTAAATATCAAGACTAAATTTCATATATCAAAAGTAACTGAAGAATAGAAAAGGTAAAAATTAATTTTTTTTTCAGACCAATATCCTCGTAGCTGACAAGTAGATCTTAAACGTCATCTCATAAATATAAATATATTTTGCAAGTTTTTATGGTTATGTGGTAATTTAAGAATGGCTGTTACAAAGTTTACGTTTCTTGTATTTGTATCAATCTTCGCTATAGGTCTGAGTTAACAAGTTACAGTCAACAAAAAAATACGACTACATATATAGATGCTCACTTTAAAATTAAAATAATAATTTATTGCTCAACTCTAATTTAATAATTTTGAAAGTATAAATAAAAAAATATAAATCTTGAAAGGATAGCTCATTTCCTAAATTAATTGATGCTGTCATTGAAAGTAACGGTCGATTCCTGAGAAGAGATAAACTGCGGTAAATCAATTCCTCTGACCCAAAACCACGATAACATTATCAGAGATTGTGACTATTATAATCGATAACAATGAAGAAACATCAAAATATGAGTGAAGGGCAAAGCGGTGCGTAAAAGAAAAACTATGAACAATAAAAACCAACTTCTTGATCTTGCTAACCAAGTAAGCTGTATATTACATCCAACATATCTACAATGAGAGAAGAATATAAAAAAGTATTTTTTATTACAATGCGTTAATAATAAGAAGTAAAAATATAAATGTTTAAATGCAAGTGGTAGTTTGTTTAAAATATTAATGAACCGTTTGTAGGTAAAGCAGTTGGAGCGCCAACCTAAACTGCCTCGTGACTGCAGTGCCGGTCCAAATCCGGGCTGGAGGGTCCCATTTATTTCTGTGGTGGTCCCACAAAATGAATACTTACCTCCACCATACATAAAATAGGTTGGTAATCTTTAGGTAACCCCCATCCCCATTTTGGAATCATTATTGCATAGCAAATGAAGAAATGACAGTCTACCACTCAAATCAAGCTGCCAGCAAAAATGGCTTAAGTTTTTTAAAATGTTTAAAAAAATAATTTTTCAATCGGAGCTCCATATCTTTAAAACTCCCTACGACAATAGAAAACCTAATAGAACATCATTTAAAGTAGAGTAAATTTACTAAAATATGAGCCCTAATAGAGCTGTTTACGTTAATTTTTTCGGAAATAACCTATTTTAGAAAGCAACATTTCATAAAAGATGTACTTTTGTATGTATGTATATTTTTCAATTTATAATGAATTTACTTAGTAAACATTCATATCTTTATCTTTATTTCTATTTATTTATTTACTTTTTTCTCTTTTTTTCATTCTTAATTTTAATATTACTATATTCTGATACAGTTAAAATATTCTTGTAATATTAAACTATCATTTCCTTCAATACTGTTTATGTATTTATATTATTTGTTATCTTAGTAGGTCTCTAGTTATTCTGTTTTTCTTTTTATTCATTTTGGTTGCTATCTTTTTCTTTGTTCTTAACCCTGACGGGGGTCTAAATGTCTGGCAGAAATTCAGGTTAGTTTCACGTTATAAACTTAGTTGGTACTAATAAATAAGTTGTTACTTATTTGTGTTCTTCCCAGACAGCACCCCTAACCATCTTCCCATTTTATTTTCAGAAATAATAATAGATAA
>NW_027109975.1:404584-411798 GCF_000696795.3 Halyomorpha halys | reverse complement strand
CTGACCACTTATTTTTGCAGTAAAAATCAACAGTTTTTTAAGGAAGGAATTTGGGCTTTACCATCTCGTTGGGAGAAGGTTACCGACTGTAACGGTGGATATTTTGATGAATAAAGGTGATTATTTGAAAATATTTATTTATTTATAATTTCCCCCAAAAAAACGACAGGACTTTTTGAATGACCTGGTACAAATGAATTTTTTTCTGAAAAATTTAAATTTTGCTCAAACTAGAATACAAAAGATAACTACAAAAACAACTTTTGTTTCTATATTAATAAATTATTATTAAACAGTTTAGTTATTCTAGGAGAAAGTTATTGATAATCTTAAATTCCCCAATAAAAATTGTTCCAAAACTACTGAATATGATAATAAAAGTGTTTATTGAAGAGTTCAATTTCATTGGAATTGAATTTTAGTCAATTTTATAGATAAATAATAATACGAAACCCGACGACCCATGAAGGGTAATTGGGTTTAGCACTTCGTAAGGAAGCACTGTTTTTAGAAAAACAACTGTTATCACCTCCTTGTATAACCATATAAGGAGGTGATTTTTTTCAAGACCACACTCAAACGCCAGATTTTCCCCCAACTTTATGAGATTTTATGGACACCAGAAGGGCTCCAGAACCCACTGGGTTGGTTGACGGCTACAGTGTAACAGAAAATAATTATCTACCGCAGCCAGATTCGAACCCAGGTCCTTAGACTTAATAGCGGTGTGCCTTACCACTGTGCCATCGCGCTCCCTATAAAAAAATAAATGATAATAAGAAATAATAATTTTAAAAAACACATTTAACTAAGGTTTCAATATTCATATCGACAACATAGTTAAAAGTGTTTTTTTGAAATTATTTCTTAATCTCCGAATCTGTGTAATAAAGAGACACTATTTTTAAAGAAAAGAGGTTTAAAGTAGGTCTCTGCGATACGACGGGTTCTTCGTTAACTATATGTTTAACCTTTTGTTGCTAAAACCAAAAATAGTTTTATTTATAGTTTACTAAATGTTTACAAGTCTTTTTTATTATCATGGTAATAATTTATTTAATTTATTTTTTTGTACTTTCTTTGATTAGTAATGGGTGTCAAATCAAAACCAACCAATGGCAAATAAGATACATAGTGTAAATGGATTATTAATAGAATTCCATAGTAACAACCAATAACGTGCCAGTTGATCAGTGTTCCAAATCTTTTTCTTTGAAAATTAATTAAATAATTATTTTATTTGTTGATTAACTTAATTATATCGATATACATATCAATACTGATTTATTGCTTAATGGATATTATATATTTCTGCAATAATTATTATATTATATCATTTAATACCCCGTTTTCCAATTTTAGGCGCTTTTTTAATATTGCTCTATTAAACTATCTTTCTATTTAAGTCTCCTCTCCCAGTTTTAAGCAAATATTTCAAAAGTGATTTAGAACCGTTTTCCATGGGGGTCTTAGTGGGGTCGGGAAGGATGGCCTTTTTTTCGTGGTATGATCTCTTCTTCTATGACCAACCTACTCGCTAAAGGTGTCTGTTTTCAACTTATGATAACTAAGGCTACCATAGAGGGCGGGAGAGGAGGGTTTCACAGCGTTTTTTTAAATTTCAGGCGTTTTTTAAATATTGCTCGATATAACTATGTTAAAGTCTCTTCTTCCTGTTTCAAGCAAATATTTCACAAGTGATAAAGGACCGTCGCTCCATGAGGGTCTCAGTTAGGCGCTTATAATGTCACGGCTTACAGATTAGAACCAATAGTTTTAAAAATATATTTTATTTATTATATTTTATGTTCATTTTCGATTTATATCTATTTACAATTTTTAAATATTTTGTTTATGTTTTATTTTTTAGGTTAGTAATTTTGTGTTTTGAAAATTACAAATATTCTTAAATTCATTGAATTTTAATTTAAGTTTTTCTTTCTTTTATTTTCTTCCCTCATAAATAAACATTTTTATTGAGTATGAGATTCAGACAGTTGGCATTTAGAGGGCGAAACCGTGATAGTATGAGAGTACGCTAGATGAGTCATAGACAAAAATAATTGAAGGTGAAGGATCTATGAAGAGGAAAGAATACGAGAAGCCTGAGCTGAGTAAACACAGTTAATCATCTCCCTATTTGCAATCTTGACGTTAACACGTTATCAGCGCGACTGCAACCTGTTAAAATAAACATATTTCGTTCTAAAAAGTAATGGAAAAAACATACAGTAATAAATAAATAGAACAATTAATTCCAGATTAAAAATTTAGGGAACAATTCTGAAAAATCTGCTGTTATGAGCGCAACACACCTCACACTTGCCACGCTATTTTGAGTAGAAATTAGTCCACTTTCGTTTCAAAATGGGTATTTATATATTATTCATAATTAAAATACTCCAATTTTTCAATGAATCTCTCAGTTGATAACAATTTCAAAATTTTTGAGAAAAGTAATATTGTTTGTTTCCCTTAATATATGGGAAACAAACAATATTACGAAAATATTATTTATATACACATACATATTCGAAAACGTAACATTGTACGCTGAAAATTCTTATTGATAAAATAGCAAATAATGTTTACACTTACCCAATTATTCTTCATATTAAGCAAGTATATTAGGTTTACCTGTAAAAGAAAAAAATACATTATTTCAATTTCTTGAGACAGGTAATTATTTATTAGATAAATCAAAAATTGTATCCTTTTTAGTCTCAACACTATGGTTACTACTGTTGTTTTTTTTTGTTTTTTTTTATTTTTTATTTTTACAAGACAGCTCTATAAATAAATAAGATTTCCAAATTTTAATAACATACAGTTTTTTTATCATATGAAATGTACAAAAGAAAGTAAGAGCTGGAATTACGTTTTTATTTACAATAACGTTTCTTAATAATTGTGCATTTTATTTAATAATAACTTGGATACAAATATTTGTCTCCCCGACCTTCAAAAGTCGTATACTTGTAAGTAGAAAGAATTCATAATATTTAAATGATAGAATCATTTAGTTTATGGGGAATAAATAAAATATATGCAAATAAATTTATGAAATGTTTTTTAAGTTTCATGTCGAACGAATTTTTTTATTGACATTAAGATATCAAAGATTGGATATTGGAACTATTTCCCAAATAGAAAATAGAGCAGGCTTCCTTTGGAGCCCTCGACTTAAAACTTAAGAGCCGTTCTTTACTAAGAGAGGTCATATTAACTACTCCGCTGTTTTTAAAATTGGAAAATAATTTCTTTACGTCTGCCCTATATTTTTAACATTTTTTAAAGTTCAAAATTCAGCACATTAAATAATTTTAAAAATACCTGATTATTTTTAACAAAATAAAAACAGTAGTCGACATAATCCATCAACAAATATATTTATTATAACTTTTTCCGTGTTTTATTTTAATGAATGTATTTTTTTCATTAAATAAATCAAAAATTGTATCCTTTTTAGTCTCAAGACTTTTTATTTCAACAGTCCAACGTTTCGGCCATTTCAGCCATCCTAAAGGACATCTTCAATTATAAATTCTTCCTCACATTAAAATTTAAAATTTATTTTGCAGGCTATTCTTCCCAGGTCATTCATTAATTATAAGTTAAAAACCTATTTTTTTTTTTTTTATTTAAAATCATAAATATCTAAATCTTCTTATTTTTAAAGTTATCCACCAAATCACTACCATACACCATTGTGTAAATGGTATGTAAATACTTTTGTACATTTCATATGATAAAAAAACTGTAAGTTATTAAAATAAATAAACTAAAGATATATTAATCGTCAAATTTCTTCATGAACACCAGTGCTCCTTAATTGCTTTCATCCTGAAATTATGAAACTAAAAAATCTGAAATAATGCCTTAAAATTTGTTTATTGGATTGAAACCCATCAATCATATTTATTAATATATCATAAATAAATGAAAATGTGCCTGTCCATCTATAACTAAATTTATTTAATTATATAATCAATTATAATTGTATATATTTCATTTAGCAGATACCTGGTACCATGCCGAAGAGCCGTGTCTTATCTGCAATTTATAAATAGCAATGACGTGACGACCGATTGAAGTCAACCTCCAAACTTTTTTGTAAGATAATATCTGATCACATGCCTAATTAAGTCATGAATTATGCCTTCAGAAGATAAGCATTTATTTTGATTTTTTTACATACCTATTTACTTTCATTATATACACAGATTGGAATACAAAACATAACAATCTTACAAGTGTAATATGTTTCAATCTAACTATAAATGGAAAGTTTAAGCAATATCATTCATCAACCATTCGTGAAATCACTAATAAGAATTCTCGTTCTCTACAATCAAATAATTTTTAGAAATTAAGAAGAACACTTTATTAAAAAAGGTGTACTGCTCAACTCTAGTTGATGTATTTGGTAACATACACACCATAATATAGCTATTAAAACAATTTTTTTTTAAACACACACATATATAAACGGATAAAAGGAAATAAATGTATTAAAATAAAAGTAATAAATATAAAAAGTTTTAAATATAACAACTAAAAAATACCAAAATAATAAATATTAAAAAAGTAATAGTAGAAATAAAAATAAGAAATGTAAACAGTAATGGGTATAAAAAATAATAAATATGAAAAGTTATGAACATATAAAATAATAATCCAATAATAATATTTTTTGCTATCATATCGATTACAATATGATAGCATAAATAAAAAGTAATTAAGGACAACATTTTTATCGCTTTTCGGCATTATTTATGGGAAGCCTTTAAATAGATATAATGTTAACTTTCACAGATAAAAAAGACCTATTTTAATAAAACGCTAATCTATTTAAAGTTGAGTCGGGCTGCTTCTAAGCAACAGGTGGACGAGCAATCAAATCTTTAGTAGGTCAACTTCCAAACGACCTGTCCAAGACTTCTCTTGCCGGAAACATCCAATTTTCCTGTTAGAATTCTATTTTAAATCTGAATATAAAATTAATCTCTCTGAAGGGAGTAATAGTAGTATATATAAAAAAAAATTAATATTGATTCGTAATTTTTAAAATAAAGTATTGTACTATTGATTTTCATAAGGAATAATATACCGATAAACCAAGACGACGTTATGGTATGTTTTTCTTTAAATTATGCTAATTAATCATTTAAAAAAATAAAAAAGGCCACAACATAATTTATAATAAACATAAAAAATAATTTAAGTTGCACTATTTAATCAATTAGTAAATACTTTCATTGGTCTTGGGAGGTTTCATCATTTGGATTTATAGTTAGTTTTTTTTTATTTAGAGGGATAGCTCCAATCCGCCCTTGGTAAAAAAAATATTTCCAGTTATATCAGTTGTCGATTCTGTTAGAAAGAAATCTTCCACAGGAGCACCCAGCCTATTTTTTTTTATTTTCAAAACCTCTTTATTTTTCATTTAAATACAAAATACAATAATATAGAATACATAGGTATACATATGTATACAAAATACAAATTACATCTTTGTTGCCTCTCACGATAGCCGAGCGTTCTAAACCACCCAGCCTATATAAAGTCAAGAGTATAACTAAAGATGGGAAAGTTTAATTATACGAAATGGGTTCCGCTTTATAAAACAATTCACTCCTTGTGGTGAATCGATTCTTTTAAAACATTCTCTTAGATTAACTATTATTATGTTATTACTTTTAAAAAAATAAATAAATTTTTATTGAGGAAAGATGGAAAATTCCTATTATTATTATTTTCTTTTTTTATAGAAAAAAAATATTTCGTAAACGGAACCTAAATAAACTTAGGAAAATGTTTGAAATACATTTTCTCGAGTCTTGATTCTCAAGCTTAGTTCTTGACAACAACAGGTGCATAAATAGTTTTTTTTTTTTTCAGATACACTACAGATCACGTTTTTATTTCTGTGTGCTACATTATTTCCAATGTATAACGAATTTTCAAGGCATGGACAATGAATTACAACAATTGCATAAACATTATATAGAAGAGCGCTGGGTGAATCATTATATGATTCCTAAAAAGATGGATTTCACACACATCAACGTCAAATTCAATTGGTTGGATAAATAAATAATCGTTGATTTACTTTTTTTTTTTTTTAACAAAAAGTATTTAAGTAACTCTTGAAAACGAAGATCAAATATATAATTATCTACTTTAACAAATATTTCATAATTCACCCTTTACCTTTATTGGGTGATATATTTGGTACAGGGCTTATTAAAAGGTTATATAAAAGAAAATCTATTTTAGACCATTTTTTAAAAGTAAAAGCTTCAAATTCTTAAGTAATAAATCGACACACTCAGTAGCATGATACCATTAGCACCCACAGCTGAAAAACAACTCCATGTCCCACCATCATGTTTTATGTGTTGTTTTTTTTTCCTTTTTAGAATTAAGAGCAGTTTGTAAGTCTTCAAACAAATAGATATTTCTATCAAAGGTGAATTAATTGTATTCAAATGTCTTCTAAGTATTGTTTGGTTTATGGAAACCCTTTTTTGGTAAATTTAGACGATACTATTAATACTTTTTACAATGTACAATGTCAAATTTTCTGTAAAAAACATTTAAATTATCACAATGCTACTTTATTGTTATAATAGATTTCTTGTATTTTTCACCAATGAATATCCCTTGACAAATTTGGCATTTTAACTTATAAATTATATTTATTATAAACATCTTTATTTATTTATTTTAGTAGGATTCATTTCTTATTATTAAATATTAATTAAAAAAAACTTTTGAAATACATTATTTAAAACTTATGACAGTTTTACTATATATATTTAATCTTTATATCAGTCACAATAATAAAATATATTTTTAGATATAAAACTCCTGGAAGTGTTTCTACTAATTTAATTAACTAGATAAATGGGCGTGTTTTTGTATGTAATACCGTAATATTTTTTCTTTTTGTTATTGTTTAGAGTTTTTGCTATTCTCTCTGAGGATGTTGGTGTATAAGAAACTGTTGTTTTCTTGGGGTTTAGGAAGTGCCAATGTTAATGTTTGTTTTAAACATAAAGAGACCAACAGCAAAAGATTTAATTCCTTACATACTAACACTCTCAGAGGGGATAACAAAAAAAAAAAAAAAAAAAAAAAAAATTCAGGAATTACATACAAGAATACAGCCACTTTATACCAATTACACCAAAACCAGAGACAAAGTAGAG
>NW_027109975.1:376592-404309 GCF_000696795.3 Halyomorpha halys | reverse complement strand
TTTAATTAAGGACAAATATATATTTAAATTTGAAACACCAAAAATCATGCACCGGAAAAAAAAAAACATTTAAAAGAAGTGATAATGATTAAATGAAAACTGTGATAAATTTTTATCATTATATAGCTTTATATTAAAAAATGTGATTCAAAAGGTTTTTCTCTAGTTATCTTGGTTAGTATATAACAATAAATAATATGTGTTGATTTATATGCTTAATATCTATCTTATCCTTCATGTTAGACAACTGAAGGGCTTGGAGCAAGAATTTAATAGACCACATGATGTAAACTTTTTAGTATAACAGTTTCAAATAATTTTACAATTTTCGTTTAATGTTTTATATAGTTTATTTTCATACTATTATAAGTAAATTTAATATGTTGAAATTACACTATGTGGAAAAGATAACAGAATAACGAGGTGAATATAGAAAAAAATTACCATTTTGCACAAAATTCTGGCCCTTCCCATACTTAACCCAATTTAATTACTTTAACATTTTATTGTTTTTATGCATATACAATTTCACTTCATGCAAAGCATATGTTTCTGAAAATTTTTTTAATTTTATGATCACGTTCGTATATTTAATAATTTTATTTAAAACTCTTATTTCGAATAAATCATTACCCCTATTATCAGCCTACACTATACACCATACACTGGCTACACTATACACCAGCAGTTCCCAACTCATCGCTGCAGCATCCTTCTTGGTCGAAAACAAATTCGCGAAAGGTGTGTTGGCCTAAAAAGAAATTCGCGGTACCCTTGTAATTTACAGTATAATTATACATAGATGAGTTGAATATATAAGAATATCAGAAAAAAACAATGAAAAGTAAATCCTGGAATGCACTGTATATTTTCGGTTTTAATTATAATTTTTTTCTTTTAATTTTTTTAATAATATTCTGAGAAAGTGGAACCACTGCTCTATACAATAGCTAAGTGATATACAATAGGGGTATTCATGATGTTGTGTTAAATGTTATATGTTTTTCCATGTTAAATGTTATAACTATAGGATTGTGAGCAGCCCTATTTGAAGTCATGTTAAACGTTAAATGCATAAGAGTCCCTAGCGGATTTTCTCAGCAACTTGTTGTATAAGCTTTTATGTTTATAACCTTCCTTCCAGCCCCTCATGTTATTGTTTACTTCAGTTTTGATTTAAGTAATTAATTAAAACATGCCTAGAGTGAGTGAAAAGTGGAATTTGTGTGAAAGTTTAGCTTATGAGTGTCTTATTGATCTTCAAACTTGTGAAGAAGAGAATGAAGATGAGCTAATTGACAACTGTATTGAAAGTCACAACTAATATGGCGGCGATCTCAACTGGTCTCTTGTGTGACGTCATTCTCGATTTAACTGACCAAGTAACAGACTCTCAGCCATGTTAAATGTTATTTCGTTTTACCACGGCAAAAGAAGGCAATTTTTTTCGATTTAACACGAGTTTTTCCATTTAACACGCTTTAACATAGATCATGAATACCCCTAATATACAAGAGCCGACAGAGCAGAAAGTAGACAGTGCACGTCGGGACAGGTCCAATACTTCACCTTGACCCCTTCCTCCCGCTTCGATATTTTTTTGTCCCAAGTGTTAATAGCTCTTTCTTTTCTGCTCCCAATTCTATACTCGACCCTCTTACTACTTATAACATCAATCTACTTCTTAATATTAGTATTTTCAAACCTGTTCAGCCTTGGAACCTATAATTTTTTTTTTTAATTCATTGTCTACTAAAAAGGCTATGATATGAGTTGTCCTCCAAGACCAAAATAGATTTAAATATATTATTATTTGAAGAACAAATTAGGAATTAGAAGAAATGCTAATTGTTATGTTATTCTTAGTTAAAAAACAAACAAAAAACTAAGAGCCATTGAAGAAAATTATCTCTCGATATCACAAACAGTAGTAATTGTAAGAATGAAAATTATTTTAAGTATAATAAAAAAAAAAACTGCACTAGCAAAACAGTATGGGGGGAAAAGGGCAAACTAAAGATTTTCAGAACATTAAAATATTTTATACAGAAAATAATATTTTTGGAAGAAAACTTTTAGAAGCATTAACTATAACTGAAGATCAAAATAATGCAATAAATTGTAAAACAAACTCAGGAATTTGTGATACATTTACCAAACTCCTGAATAAATTGAACAAAGTATAATATTTTTTTATACCAACATTTTGTAAATAGGAAATTCAATGGAGTCCAATAAAAACTAGTAGAAGTCTCATTTAGAAATAAATTATTACAGGTGAAATAAGTTTGAAAAAGAAAATTAATAATTATTTTAATAATGCTTATCAAGAGATTAGAAATAAGGTAACTTAAAATTTGATTTCAATTTAGTCAAAGAAAAAATAAATGAATGAAAAACTTCTAAATTTGTATAATTTTAACAGTAAAAAAAGTTTAAAATAAATTTTTTTTTATTGAGTAGTATTTTTTCTGACTTTCGACAAAATGAATTCACAAAATGTTGATTTCTTCTTGTTAGGACAAACATTTTAATTTATAAACTACTTTATAGTACATTTAACTAGCTTTAGTTTGAGTGCTGGCAGACCTTGGTACGTTTTATGGTTCTTTAGATATAGTTTTTAATAAATAAAAAATTTTGGCCAAAATTCAACATTTTGTGAATTTACTTTGTCGAATATCAGGAAAATTACAACTCCTAAGAAGATAAACATCATATACTGCTTTATAGCATATATATAAAAATGTAGCACAAATGTATATAAAATAATACAATATTTTACAACTATCAGAACAAATATTTAAAAATTCTCTAATCATAGAGTAGGCATTATAATATAATTTTATCTCTAATTTTAAACGTATTAAAATGAAAATTCACTCATCTTTTAATCACTCTTCGCTGTTTACACGTGCGACAAATAATTCTAAATCCAATATCAATTTGTTATTGATACGTATGGTACGTATCAGATTATCAATAACTATAAGAATTTCTTGCAAAAGTTTTAAGTCACATGAGACATTTTTTCACCTCCCTATAGGTCCATTCTGACCAAAATTCACACTTGCTGAACTATTTCAGAAGATATAGCATTTTACATTGCAACATTTCATAAGGAATGTATTAAAAAACCAGGAGTTAATGTATTTTATTTTGAGAAATCTGTATCTCAAAAACTATTCGATGTACAGATGTAGATTAGCACTCACATTAAAGCTAGTTTAATGTACTATAAAGTAGTATATGTTGTTTATCTTCGTAGGAGAAGTAGTTTTCCGGATATTCAACAAAATAAATTCACAAAATGTTGATCGGACAAAAATTTCAATTTACAAACTATTTTATAGAACATTTAACTAGCTTTAGTTAGAGTTCTGGCAGACCTCGGTACGTCTTATGGTTCTTTAGATATATTTTTTAATAAATCAAAATTTTTGTCCAAAAATCAACATTTTGTGAATTTAGTTTGTTGAATATCAGGAAAACTACAACTCCTACGAAGATAAACAACAAAAACCACTTTATAGTACATTAAACTAGCTTTAATTTGAGTGCTAATCTACATCTGTACGTCGAATAGTTTTTGAGATATAGATTTCTCAAAATAAAATACATTAACTCCTAGTTTTTAATACATTCTTTATGAAATGTTGCAATGTGAAATCTTCTGAAATATTGAACGTAAATAGCTCTGTTAGGGCCGATGTTTTAGTAAATTTACTCTACTTTAAACGATCTTCTCTTGAGTTTTCTAGAGTTGTTGGTAGTTTTAAAGATATAGAGCTCCGAATGAAAAATTATTTTTTTTAACGTATTGAAACAGCCGCCTATTCTTATTCCCCCTACCTATACTTGGCAGACTCACCAATGTTAACTAGTAATAATACGTAGTTTTTATTAAAGTAATAAAGAATTGGGGTGAAATAATTGCCTTTTTTCTCCTCTTGGGCTTTTGTTACTATATTTTATTTAATTTGTTCTAATACTAAGGAAGATCAGAACAATGGCCAGTGTATAATGCTATAGGCACAAACAAAATAAAAATAAAAACTAACAAAATTTATCGCAAATGAATAAATAAGTAGGTCAGAAACAAAGGAGTAGAGGGTCATTACACTTTTCAATTCGACAATCTCAGATTATCTTCAAAATGTCCACATATGCTGTATAGATATAGACTTGGAAAACTGTGAGGTTTTATTTTTATGATATTTATTTTCATAAAAACTTCAACATTTCTAAAATACATGATATAAACCAAACGCTGAAATAGTGAGAATGGAGCTTAAGCTATTAATTTTCCATCGAAGCCATTTCCACCTCATATTTGTATTTTAACGTGTGATTTAAGTCGATACAACCTACCAAAGGATAAATTTGAAAGGTTTAAAATATTTAGTTTCTAAGTATTTAATTTGTTGTTGTAGTCGTATTGTAGTTTATTTGTCAAATATTTAGTTTTTAAATCATAACCTATCTGGTGTTGCATATCATATGAAAAGACACCCATCGCATATCTCTAGCTATATCGGCAAAGCTTCTCTAGCAATTCCAAAACTTTTTCTCTACTTTTTACCTCTTTTATGAGGACTGAACAGCTCTTTAATTCACACACGAGAGAGCATATCACAATAAAACGTCATAATTTTCTAAATCCTTATCTACACAACATCTGTACACAATTTGGCGAAAATTAGACATGGTCAACTTCAAAAATGTGTTGTGTTGATGTGGAATGACCCAAGTGACAGTTTTCCTAATAAGGTCTTATTTAGCTATCTTTGCAACATTACGTTCTAGTGCTGACAAAATTGTAAAATTATCAATAATCATTAGTTTCATTAGTTTTACAATTCCGTTAGTAATGAAGAGTCAATTTAGTTGAGACTAGGATAGGAAACTACCTTGTATTCTCAAAATTGTCAATTGTACCCAGTGGCTTCTTACTCCCTCAAATACCATAAATACATAATTTGGGTATCATAACATGTTACCCGATTGATATGTAAGTTTTAATTGCTAGTCTTACATTTTTTTTTTTTTTTTTTTTAGTATGCTTTATACTGGAATCTCACAAAGAAAAATATAATAAATTTCTTAGTCTTCTTAGTTCATTTATATACTACGAAATTAAAAAAAAACTAATTCACCAAGAAAATAATTGAATATTATTCGAAATGCTTTCTTCTAGTTGAAAACTAAGATTCAAAGTAGTTGATAAATGCACAAGGTCGCTTTGGCCATATCCATTCAAATCAGTCATGATTTTTCATATTTTATATTAGGTGATTTTAGAATTTCCAACTAAGGTGTTCGAAAAACATTTAGTAATATAAATATACAAAACAATGGAGAGTTGATTACACTATATTTAAGTAATAGGAAAAAATGTACTAATAAAAATTATCTTCATTACATTACCACTTGGATGTGTAGATGGACAGGTCTATGTGTAGAATTAAAAATAACAAAGTAAAATTTTCCAAACTTTTTAAAAAATACACTTGAAAACAAGAGTTTGAACTGATGTAATGATGTCATCACGTGATGTTTGAAGAAAAAAATATTGATCATAAATCACAAGTTCTGTGGTTGGACGTTTCTTTTAAATATCTTTGTGTTGAGGGACAACAATGACTGCAGTTTCCCCCAGTTGCACTATCCAACAAAAGGGCAGGTAGTTCCAAAGGTGGGTCAGACACATTATATTTACAACAGGGGTTGTAGTCTCCAGGTAACAGTTCCAGAAAAGGCCTGTCCTTCTCCAGGAACCCGATGAGTCGGGAGACGCAGGTGCTACGTCAAAGAGGGAGAGGTAAAAGACCCACTGGCGGCCATAGGGATGAAGCAATTAACTAATTACTTCTTTACTCCTCCGGAGCTTTATCAAAAGTTTTCTTGCTAATAGTAGAGAGTCTGGAGGCCATCTTCTTTTCAAACGCCAAGGAGGAATATTAGATATAGTAGAGGAAGCAAGATTCGAGTCAACTGTATTTGGATAGTTAGGTAGTTCATCATTGAAAGATTCATACCTGGTTATGGCTAAATCGGAAACTTATAAAACATTGAGTTCCTTATGAATAATTTAAAAATTTAAATTTTTCCTAGTGAAGTGTTACTCATCAACATTTTCGATAAAACTTACTTCAAAATTAAATGCTCCCATCATCATTATGATTGGTTTTATAATAATATTCCAAAAATGGATACTTAAACTTTTTAGTATGTATATAAATGAATTTTTAAACATTAAAAGGTCTATGAGCATTTCATAACAAGTCATATTTAAACTATAATCATGGCCGATTTAAATAGCTCTCAATGCAACCTTGCAAATTTATGAAGAGCTTTGAATCTTAGGTTTTGAACTAAAAGAAAACATTACAAATAATATTCTATTTTTTCTCTAGATGAATTAATTAATTAGTTTTCCCAACTTGTCAATTTCATATTATATATTTGTATTAAGAAATTTATTACTTTTTTTCTTTATAAGTGTCCAATAGTATAAAGCATCCTTAAAATAAAATTTATGTAGAGCTAGCAATTAAAGCAATATTACTTACACATATCAATCGGGTAACATGTTAATATGGCAAATTAGATATTTATATTGTAATTAAGCGAATACAAAATAGTTTTCTATAACAATATCGCAGGATATTGTGGTAATATGAATGCGAATACTTCTAATAACAAATCATGTATAAACATAAATACATAAATAAATATATATCTGTATATACCTATGTCCTGCGAGGATAAGAGATATAAATTTTTAAAAATTGATAATTAAAAATAATTCTTAAGGTATTTTGACCACTTGAGATTGTTGTTTTCGTAAAAGATGAGAGTAATAACAAAATATGTTTAAGCGTGGAATAAAATGCATGGGGGAATGTAATATTTCAGCCTATAGAATTGGTTCTCACACAAAATTTCTTCCTCTTTAATCTAAAGTACCCCACAATTCTTCAGCCCAATATCAAAAGGAAAAAAATAATAATAAACAATATTTTCTGTAATAATGGAACTTTGATGCGATATAACGACATTATAATGAAGTGCAAGAAGAGGGTAAAGTGAGGAGAGATTGGAAATGACATTTAGCGAAGAGAGAAGAAAGGAGGAACTGCGGAGCCAGACAGGCGGACCCCCAGATACAGGTTAGCGGGTCCTGCTCCCGCCACTCCTAGCCTGTCCAAAAAACATTTCGTTTTATCAACTCCCTCTGGTTCGATTCTACTATATCCTTAGTGAAGTGAAAATAGAACTGAATAAGTAACATAATAAGCATGGTGAAAATACATAGAAATTCAAGCATAATCACAAAAAAAAAATAATCTAAGCACAATTGGTATATATCTTCTTGATTTATTTATTCAGTAGGTGGCGACATCTATCGCTTTATGTCAAAATAACACACACGAATAATAAACATAAAATATAATATGTATTTGTGACACATTTAATTATTGGAGGCAGCATCGCTATAAGTTAAAACAACACAATTTAGAAATTATTTCTAGAGATAATGGAACTAATGATTTAATTAATGTAACAGAACTAAAATACAAAATACTACTATTAAAAATAAAATAAAAACTAAAATATAGTTAATTTGAAAAAGGCTACTAACGATAAAATAATAATACATGAACTGTCACAAAATTTATAAAAGAAATACAATAAATTAGTGACTGAAACATAGCATATGAATAACTAAAAATGATTTATTAAGTTTTCTAGTTTTTCCGATCTAATTTTTCTTTGTACGCAGTAGTAATAGAAATGCCATATTTAAATGATAATTAAATACGGTATTACTCAATTTAAGTGTGTAACTATAGATTCATGATAGTGTCGATAGCTGCCCGTTCTGTAACTCCGAAGAAAAGGAAGATAACTTTCACTTCTTGTGAACCTGTCTCAAGCAGAGTGAAATTAGAATAAAATATTTCGAGCAGCGGAACTGCTCTCGAGTACAATTACTCAGTTTATTTAAATGCTCGAATTGGTGAGCTCTTATCTACTATGTCCGATGTGAGGAATCAGTATGATATTATTTTTGTGTTTCCTTAAACATAAATGCCACATTGTTGTTTTAAATTATTAACTTTTAATAGCATTGTTTTTAATGCACATAACTTTTTTATTTTTTTAGTTTTGTTACTTTTGTATTTTAGTTAAAATTTCAAGCGAGAAGTACGAAACGAACTTGACTAAAAATAAATATAGTATGTAAACTAGAAGGCTAAATAAATATTTGCATAACCTGGTTTATTCGAAGTAAATGGAGGTCTCTAAGAGAAAATTATTTAGATTTATAAAAGTAAGAAAGTTCCCAATTAAAGATCTCTTTTTTAGTTCTATTTGTGATTTGTATATTAATCAGTTCTTCTAGTAGGCAATTGAACAGATATGGAACCATATAGTTTAAAGTAATTTTCCCAAATCCGTTCTAATTGAATATGTGACGTCATTAAAAACACAAAATTATCTAAAGGACTTAGTTAAAAATCAGCAGCTATCTTAAATCTATGGCTGTAATTGTAAGAAAACTTTTTCATAAATAATCATATGTTCCACTTTGGAATCGTTCCATAGGTATAATAGTAAATATACTGTATTAGAGCTGAGTGCCGATCTTAGATTCATAGCTGCTATGCTACACAAGTGGCACATCTGAAAAAAAATTTTTTTTTTTGTTTTATGAAGGAGGACCCCAAAAAAGAAAGTAAAACCAGACTAAGATAATATCATTGTAGTATGTCCAATTAAAAATAAATTAACACTTTCTCTTTTGTCAGATGTACAACTATTTCAGCAAAGCAGAGATGTGTGATGACAAAAAAAAAAAAGAAAATTCCTTTTCAATACTTCGTATTCACCGTGGGAATAATGGAAAGACGACTTATTTTCTTCTTTTTTTTGTTATATTGAACACAATTTTTTCTTTTGAAATTATTCTGTTTGAAACAGTTTGGTTTTATAATGTATTCAGCTACTGAAAAAAAGATTTAAAAAAAAAATGAAGAGTACTGATGATTAATTTTTTAGTAATACACTTAAAATTTATATTATAATTAGTATTGAAAAAGGAAGAAATAATTTTATTTTATAAAGAAAAATCCAAGAAATGGGTATTACTATTGGGGAACTGGTTTTCGATCTAGTCCTTGCAATTTTTAAATGATTTTTAACTCTAATAATGATTACGTCTTACCTAGTAATGTTTTAAACAATTTAAAAGATAAAAAATATTTTTAAAATACTAACTTTGTAAACTTTACAAATAACCTAAAATAATAAAATTCACATCAAATAGAAAGGATCTTAAAATTTATTTCAATAGAAATTATTTTCCCCCAAAGATCTGATCTTAGATATGTTCAAATTACACCCGTATTCCAAAACATCTTTGTCGAAAAGCTCTATTCCTAACCTACTTACATAACACTGGATTCCGATCCACATATTTTCTTCACCTAAAGAAATTATCCAGAGTCAAAATGATTCCCTAACCTCAAATGCCAACGGAATACCCATTCAATTTCTATTTTACCTATCATAAGCAAAATCCCAGAGAAGATTTTGAATCCTTGATTTCAACCACGTAATCCCCTAAGCACCAGTTTGGATTCCGAACATCCCCATCCCAGCATTTAGCAATGTTTTCGTTGCCGTCTGGCACCCGCGACTGCTATATAACATCCGTAAATCCACGTACTTTCATTAAAAAGTCGAACAGATACCTAGGATTAAATCTGGACAAACGTCCAACTTAGAATCCTCATAAAAGACTGAAAAAAAAAGGGAAATTGCTCATCGATTCCTACTATTTCATCACTTACTGGACAAACGGTCTAAACCTCCAACTAATTACAAAAGACTCACTTATAAGACCATAATAGGGCCTCTTTGGATTTACGGACTTAAACTTTGGGCTCCACTAAACCTTCGAATTCCTCTCGTACCCAATCCATATAAACCCAAATGCTTGATTTTACTCGTCACAAATATAGTGATCCAACAGGACCTTAATGTAATCCTAACCCACTTGTTTCTAATCTGGTTTCTCCTTCATTATTTGATAATTCTCTTAGGGGTCTGAGAGAAAGATGGTCTCGAGATCTTCTACTCTTGAAATGTAATTGGAGTTCTAATAATCGGTAGATTCCCCACAGGTCTGTATCATGCCATTGTATAAATCACATCACAGTTATTTATTGTATATATCTTTAATATAAATGTAAATATCAACAAATCTTTTTTTCAAAATATTTATTTTATTGACAGTTTTTCCCCTGTCGTATTGGATTTTTTAAATGACATAGTTAAAATATAAACATAGTAAGATAAATGATTCTTTCAATTATAACTATTTTGAGTAAAAAAAAATTATGGACTGAGCGACTATCGCATTTCACAAATAATGCACCTTAATTTATTTAATTAATAAAAATCACCATATCAATAAATAGTTTGCATGTTTATATTCAAGACTGTGACGTCGCAAACGTATAACTGGCTTAACACAAAAGGAAACATACTCGTACTTATAGGAGAGTATGAACTTGGTTCTCAAGAAATTGTGAATATCTTGAGTATTAAATATTCAATATGTTTTTTTAGAATGAACTAAATTTGCAAGAATATATATTAGTCTTGTACCTTTCACTACAAGCAGTCGTGGCCGAGTGGTTAAGGCGTCTGACTAGAAATCAGATTCCCTCTGGGAGCGTAGGTTCGAGTCCTACCGACTGCGAAACTTTTTTATTCAAAAATAAAACACGCAACAAAAAGAGATTTTTAAACTAATGTGAAGTTTTGATTACATCAATTATTCATGACTTAAGTATTCGATTTTTAAACTTAAAATATTAGATAATCTAGATACTGCACACTTCAAGTCCCAACGACTATAACAATTTTTCTTTTACTAAAAAAGAAACCAAAGAGATTTTTGAAGTGTAATGGAAACATCAGAACCAGGAAATATTTATATATTTTTTATGAAAAATCCATACGACACGCACTTAATTGTTAGTCCCTGCCTTTCTAATACGGATACCCTGTCAGAGCCCTGAGTTTCTAAAACTCAACAACAATTCACCAGTCAATGTTTGGCCAATTCAAGCATCCTCAAAATAAAACAGTATCACATATGTTGCAGCACATCCCACATCAACAGTTTACAAAAGACACCTCAACTAGAGACGGTACATCATTCCCAGACATCTTAACACATACTTATGAATTAGTATATATATATATGGTATATCATTAATCTTAAAGACTTCTTTTCGAAAATTATGATGATGATCAATGCTCAAAATTAACATTTATTATTAAATAATTTTATTCTAAATTTAATATGTTTAAAATATTTAAATTCAAAATATTAAATAAATTGTCAGTAATACATTTTAATATATAAGGTAACTATTTGTTCTTTATAATATTACAAATTACCAATATTTAAGCAGCTAGGTCATTATAGAAAATATATAAATATTTGGAAACAATTAGTGTAATAATAACCCTAGAATTTTCAATTTTCACGCCCATTGGGCCCTCCCTCGATCAAAGATGGTTTTTATTTGTTCAGTTAAACGTTCGAATACAAAATGTTGAGTTTACTTTATGTGAAATAGCTACGAAAATTATTTTTAAACTAAAATACTATTTCAAATATTTCTAACTTTTAAAAAAAAAAAACAAGTACAAGTATTGAGATACTTATATATAATATAGTTATATATAATGTATAATAAAATGTAGTTACCTATTCCCACTTATTAGTACATATAATATTGACTAAATCAGGGCGTACCATTGAGACCGTTCCACTCCGCTCTAAACTCCATTTCACATGCTTTTTAAAATATGAGTTTTGATTTTAAATCGACCAAGTTTATTGTTATAAAAATGTAGATTAAAGATTAATAAAAAAATAAGTAAAATATTTTCGACCGAAATATAATCATTTGGACCCCATGTGTGTCCGTTTTTTTTAAGCATAAAGGCCATACTTCTTTCGAAAACAAGCCTAAGGTATTTAATATACTTTCAAGCTTAACTCACCAAATATTTAAGTTAAGGAGATACGTTTTATAAATAAAATTTAACATTAGAATCATATAATCCTCAGTCAAGAGAACTTAGATTTAAAATCTAACAGAAAGCTAAACTTAGGTTAAAAGGAATTAAGCACATCAGCAATAGCTCGGACAACTCGGCTCCAGTCACCAAGGATATTTTAAATAAAAATCCGAGTAATACTTTTACGATCCCATGACCGAAGCCAATATTCAGTAGACGTTCAGAAGAACTCGTAAAAGTTGCGAGACAAGGGGGAGAGACTAAGTTGGACAAAGTAGCCTGTTTATTATTCCATAACTCTTGGAGAACACAGACATTTTTCCACTCTGGAGTTGGCTCTAATGTAAAAGGGGTAATATAGAACTGCATTAGAGGAAGTAAACAACAGTAAATCCGTTCTGATTCAATGCGAAGGTCTCGGGCAAGGAAATGTTCGCTGCATGGGGTAGGGTAAGTAATGGCGGTGCCGATAGAGGAAGTACACTACTTCTGGGTTAAGGTCGCAACTTAGTAAGTAATATAATAACTAACCCCCTCTGGGGCTCATCTGGGTCAGGGTCTCGTGGGGTTTGCGGTTAGATGCAGTAGCTGCACATAATGGTGCAATCCCTCTTTGTATGCAACATTGGACTAGTCAACAGAGGTATAAAGAAAACATAATGTAGAGGTAACATAGGTACATTGACAAACCAGCTGAATCTAAACTAAAAAAATAACCTTGGTTTTTGCTTCCTTATTTATCTTAGATAGATATGTTACTCTTCATCAGTAAAAAAAAAAAATCTTTTCGAGATCACGCTTGATCAATTCATCCATTTTAAGGTTGATGAATATATGTGTCAATATATATGGTGAGATCCTATTAACACAACTCATTGTCCAAAACGACTCAAACGTTTTTTATGAGACTTTCCAGTATTGGGACAATTTAAGATAAACAAATCCTAATTCAAGCAGTTTGATTTTTTTCGAATATTCTGAGGAGCCCTACTTCATATTTTTGAAATTATTATTTGATTCTATAGTATTCAATTCTTCCACATTCACATGATACTACACAAATGGACACTAACAATAGATCAAAAGCATACAGTAAACAGAATATTTTTTATAACTAAATTATTTTAATTTATCTAACTGATTTAAAAAGGTTGCTGAACTGTTATACACAGAATATTTACTGTTTTTCTTATGAAGATGACATTTCTATAGGATCAATGGAGGTTGAAAAGAATACAATTAAAAATTTAACAAATATAATAAAAAAGTATCAATTTCGCCATACGCCATGCAGTTTTATTTGTTTCTTAAACTAAACATAATATTAAGCTAGTGCATTATTTATATCATATTCTTCTTGCACAGAGTAAAGTATTTAATTTCATTTGTAATAAATATATCCTTTTCAGACATATTTAAATAAACTTATAAATTAAAGGATTAGAGTGTTACCAATAGGTGGTTCTCTGCCTGTATCCACTCCATTATAACTGAGATCAAATTTACTGAATGCATTATAATGTACAGTTGTAAATTTCAATAAATATATATATTAAAAAAAACAGTGTTCCCTATAAATTAATTCTTTTATGAACCGAATATAAGCCAAGTTGCCGAACGGTAACGCATAAGAAAGCTGGAAGACAATAAATCTGTGCAAGTGTGGCCTACGTGAGACCTTGAACGCTGCCAACCACCACCACACCACTTGGGGAAGCACCCGATAGCCTTCACTACTTAAACATCTGAACATACAAACATTTATGGAAAGATAGATGCGATTTTAAAAATAAAGTATCTAATAATAAACTTAAGACTTGAATCCTTAAAAGCCAAAATTTCAAGCTGCAGAATTTTGTTTTACTTCTTTTGGAAATAAAAAGTATATGTTGAGATATTTTGAAGTAATTTATATTGGTTAGTTCATTTTCTTTCTATTTACAATTGATATGAAATGTACCTTCTTTGGTCTGCATTCATCCAATCCTGTTGTTTTCATTTTTTGTTATGTCTGAATTGGCTTAAGAATTGACTGAATTATTTTTTATTTTATTTATTTATTGATATTTACAACTGTATAAAAAAATACAACCAGTAAATTTGATCATAATGACATAATGATATGATACAAGATGTATAGAAACTACCCAGTAGTAGAACTCTAAAACGAGACTGGTCACGAGGCCATCTTCTTTTCAGGCGCCTCGGAGGATTGCCAGGAATGGAAGAGGAACCAAGGTTAGAAACTAGTGGGTTTGGGAGTTTATTATGGAAGGAATAATATCGGGTTCGGGCTAGATCGGTTACATAAGGAACATTTAGGTCTTTATGGATGGTTTTATTAGTAACAAAATAAGGAGCATTGAGGATTTTACGAAGGATTTTGGTTTGTAAAGATTGGATACGAGAGGAATTCGAAGGTTAGGTTAGGTAGTGGAGCCCCAAAGCTCAACTCCGTATGTCCAGATTGGCCTTATTATTGTCATGTAGAACAGTCTTTTGTAATGAGTAGGAAGTTTAGACCATTTGTCTAGTAAGTGCTGTAATAGTCGGAATCTGCGTGCAGTTTCCTGTCTTTTCAGTCTTGTGTGAGGATTCCAGGTTAGTCCTTTGTCAAGATGTAGTCCAAGATAACGAATCTGTTCTACAGGGGTAAGAGCCACATTATTAAAGTATACTGTAGGGCAGTCTGCAGGTTTACGACGAAGAGTAAATGTGATTTGTTGGGATTTGTAGGGGTTTATTATTTTTATCCTCCAATTTCGACACCATTCTTCGAGGATTGTGAGATGGGACTGGAGAGTTAGGGATGCAATCAAAGGGTTATTACTAACTGTGAGCACACATGTGTCATCAGCATACGTGATAAGGATACTGTTAGGAGTTGTTGGTATGTCGACTGAATTATTAGAAGAATTGATAATGAAGCATTGACCAGTAAGGTTTTGGTGTTATTTGAGCGTCATGAGGTTTTATTATTTATTTTTTTTGTAATATTTCTTTGCACGAAATTGTTTTCCCTTTATATTTATACCTGCACCTGTCAAATACGAGATTGACAATCAGCAGTTTGCCTGACAGTTATAATAAACACATGACATGAAGAACAGCAGCATGCGGCACTACTTCTCGGACTTATTCTTACTTTTTCATGATCGTAGGTCCCTCGTCCATGTTCTTTTTAGTATCCTCCTCGTGTTATCTTGAATGAGAGTCGTAGCGATTTGTCCTATCATCGTGTTTTGATGCCAAGGTAGTTTTTCATATAAACTTTGTAGTAAGTTGGTATGTGTTCAGTGCTGGTTTAAGTTCTTTACCATGTTTTTAATTATTTTGCCGCACAGGCAGATAAGTTCGAATTTAGATTTGAAACTTGTCAGAGGATTGACGTGTTACTGTAGCCGCTTGTTAATCCTATGGGTTTAGGAGCCCTTTGTAATCCACCCAGCCTCATTAAGTAGGTACCCTAAATTAGAGTTCAGCTCGATTCTGACCAAATCACCTCCTTGCACAACCGTTGGTATAATAACAGTACTTCCGTAAGAGTACTGCATGCCTGATATTCAGCGGGTTCCAACCCGTTGTTAAAATTTTCAGTTTTCCGAACCCAGTTGAACACAGTCATTTCTCAGTGGTTTTATTTCTTCCTAAAAATCTACTCATTATACTCTTTAACTGAGTATAATAATTGCTTAAATAAAAAATAATAAATATGTATAATAAAAAAAAACATTTTGAACATTATTTTTGATTATTTAAAAAATATATAGTTCTGGAATAAACAGTATTAAATTTTAACCTAATTAACATGGCTTAATTTTTTTAATGCATCTTCTTAACTTACATAGGTTTAAGATACCTATGTAAGTTAAGAAGATGTCTAAGATGAAGATAACATCTTCAGGTTGCTATAAAACTAAATTCAACAAAAACCTATAATATGCGCTCACAACACTACTAATATATCATATATACTTCAAAACTATTTATAAACTATTTATCTGATAAAAATATTCTATATATAACATATAATTATCTCCTATAATGTCATTATTGCTAATAGTTAATAATATTATTGTCATTATTATGAATAAAAACTTTTTTACTATTAACAATCATACATTTTTAGGAGAATAATAGTAAAAACGTTTTTATTCATAATAATGACAATAATATTATTAAATATTAGCAATAATGACAATATGGGAGATAATTATATGTTATATATAGGATATTTTTATCAGGTAAATAGTTTATAAATAGTTTTGAAGTATATATGATATATTAGTAGTGTTGTGAGCGCATATAATAGGTTCTTGTTGAATTTGGTTTTATAGCAACCTGAAGATGGGGGATATTTCCCGAAACGTTGTTGCTGATTATATGAAATAAATTATTGCATTTGAAATTGGAAGAATTGTGTCATTCACCAAATACAGTTTAATTCCAGAGACTCTTCCAGTAAAAGATCATTAAGTTTACAAAATATATTGTTTTAATGATCATTAAGTTAACTTGGCAATTGAACGCAACAAATTTGCAATTGTCTAATTTTGAATTTGTCACGAAAATAAAAAGACTTATCTTATAACGTTCAGAAATTAAATAGTTTATTCAATAAGATATCTTTATAAAAATAATGTACATTGAACACTTTTTAATTACCATTTCATCCATTAAATTAAATATTTTAATTGTAGAACCACGGACGTACACAATAGCCAGTGATATAACAGATAGGATGATTACTAATCGTACTTCATTATAATAAACAGTAATTCAATTGTTAAAATGAAGAAAAAGAATAAGTCTGGGGGCCATGCAAAGGAGGATCGAAAACACTTCCTAGAAGTGGATCCGATTTGTGGTTCCAGAAAGCATCTTCAGCCAAGGGCATTATGATCGCTTAATTGGTCTTCGTTTTTCGTACCAACTCAAGGCACGACTGAATTCGGGTATATTATGATGTATAAGATAAACAACTATTTTCTCAAAATATTTTTTAAAATGGAGTGGTTATGGAAGGTAAAGAATTTTTCCCGAGATAAGAAAAAGTAACATTCATTTTTTTTTCTTTTGATTTCAAAGCCACCAACACTACCATGCTATTTAAAATAAGAAGATATACAACTATAATTATATTTAAAGAAAAATTTTTATAACAGGCGTAGGAGATTTTAATGTAACATACACCGAAGTCCTAAAAATAAAAAACTTTATACTTAATTTCGAAACAAAAATAGTTGAATAGGAAATCCAACTGAGTGCACTAAAAAGTAGTACAAGTCTGGTTGAAAACATAGTTGGTATGAGGTAAAATGTTCGAAGAGGAAAAAGTGATATATTATGCATTAATGTTCTGAAAGTTTGTAATAAGGTAACTTAAAATTTGATTCATTATAAAATACATAAATATGAAATTATTTTTGTATCTTTTTTTAGTTGGATTCATCTTTAAATTATTTAAATAAATTAAACAAATTAATTAAATCTACCGCTACTACCCATGAAGAGTCAGAGTACTTTGTAAGGAAGTTCTGTTACTGAGCGTTGGGCATTAGCTAGCTAATATTTAGTTAACTAAGGGCAAACTAATAGCTAAATAGTTAGAATTGATTCCCCTAAAAAATTGGAACTAATTTAGTGGTAGAGCTAACCGTCAACAGCTAAATTAGTTACATTTTTTTAGGGAAACTAATTTTTTAACCCTATTAATGGTTTCCCTAACATATTAGGATCCCTTCATAACAGTTCAGAGGTTTTAAAAATGAAAAAAAAAATCGATTTTATGATCTCGCGACTGCGTATCAATTTATTTTAAATTTTCGGAATGTTAACATATTGGGGTCCCTTTATATGCTTTCGGAAATGCTAAAAATGAAAATAAAATCGATTTTGTGATCTCACGTTCGATAAAATCGTATATTATTTCCGTTTTCAGTACCTCCGAAAACGTATATAGACCCCATATGTTAGAAATCCGAGAAGTTGAAATTAACCGATTCGCAAGCACGAAATCACAAAATCGGTATTATTTTCGTTTTCAACATCTCCGAAAATTTATAATAGGACTCTAATATGTTAGAAATCCGAAAAGTTATTCTAATATCGATTATTTTTTTCATTTTAAGTACCTCTGAAATCAATTGATTGACCTGAGAAAACATAAACATAGCCATATGTATTTTGTATTTTTTCAGTTGAAACTAAAGATAGAACTAACTAAATCTAACTATATCAGTTTTAGCTATGGTCTATCGCTTCATAATTAAATGTTAGTTGCTGGTTTCAGATCATAGCTAATTTAGTTAACCAAGAGCAAACAGCTAACAACTAACCGGTTAGTTTTTAGTATCAAATGCAACTACAGCTAATTTAGCTTCAGTTTATAGTTATAAGTCATAGCTAACTTTTCGCCAAGTCTGCTGTTACTGGACAACGGTTGTGCAAGGAGGTAATCTGATCAGAATCACGCTTGACCGCCAAAATTTAACCTAATTAAGGGTACCCAGTTTATGCGGCTGGGAGGATTTAGAGGGTTGACTCAAGGCTAGAGAATCTTTGGAGTTAGTAGCACAGTTCCTTACTACTGGAAGTATTAATAAAAACACACATTACATTTAAAACAGATTCAAATTGGATCGGAAACTAACTTTTTTACCATTTTTTTAAAGGGATGTTGTGGATTGTCGATTTTATTTTTCTTTCATCCGTGTTTTATCATTTCCCCACACTTTATCGTTCATATAGAGATCACTTGCTATTCTTGTTACTTTAGTTCATACTGTTGGGCATATTTTTCAACTATTTTCGGTTTCTTATGAAGGACAGTTTGTATTTGTTTAGTTGATTTAGCAGTTTGTAATACGATGCATTTACCTTTTTTGTAATTTATTATTTTGTTTTGTTTTCAGATTCTGTAATTGCTTCTCTCTTGTATAGCAATTTTTTTTAATGAAATAAAATATTGAAAATCGAAATTCTGTATTTTTTAGACGTGGTGCTGTTTTTTAGTGTCCTGTTCACACTTTGTGATAGTTTGTTGATATACATACATTTTTTTTACATTATATCACACTTATGTGATATAATATAAAAAAATTAAAAAATAACACGTGGTTTTACTTAAACCAGATAAATCTCGGATAGTATTCAGTTAATACAAATTTAACACGGAAAAACAGCAAGTATAAAATATGAAATTAATATAATGAGAAGGTAAATGTGTTAAGTTTAAAAACAAGTATATTTCACCAATTTCAATTTATAAGAATATGTTCTACACTGTTCGGCTTTCATGATATCTTCGGGAACAAAAATTTCGTTTGTGAAATGTCTGATACTTAAACATGTACGATGAATATCATTATTTCTTTGACAATATCCTTAGGTAGCAAATTAAGCAAGGGGTCTTTGATTTGTGTCCTCTAGATCTCACATAGATAAATGATGCTCTATTTATCTCAGATGTCAAATGATTGGTAATGAAATATTATTGTAGTATAACTGTCTTCTTTAATGACTTCAACATCTTATTTAGATTTATCATTGTTATTTATTTAAAGTAGATTGCAAAACTATAAAACAAAAGTCATTATACTTTTTTCTTGCGGAGTGGCGCAGCACAGTATTAAGGCTCTGAGCTACAAACTCCAAGAACTTGGATTCAAATCCGGCTGTGATAGATAATTATTTATTCTGTTACTGTAGCCGTGAGTCAACCCTGTGGGTTGGGGAATCCTCGGGGGTCTACCCAGCCTCATGAAGCTGGTAACGGTACCAACTAGATTTTTCTCCAATTAAGGGTAATTAGAGAAAAATCTAGTGGTTGAGCATGATTCTGATCAAATCACCTATTTGCACTACCTTGTTCTTGTAACAGTACTTCCTTACAACGTATTGTACATATTTATGGGTTGTAAATATTCATCATTATTTTTTTATTTTAGAAAAACTTGTTTCCAGTTTATCTAAAAATATTTATTTTTGAATTCCTAAAAATAAGTCACAAAAATATAATAGTTTGTTTGCATACTATTCAGACACATGTTCGATAAATCAAATATTACTTCTACACTAATATAAATAGTCTTTCGAAGATGAATCACGAAGCTGTCGGAAAGAAAAATAAATTAAAAAATCCGACTCAAGAATAATTATCACTGAACATGAATCAGATATTTTCCAGGATAAGCAACAATGTTTAATATATGCCAATGTTTCTTCTGAGAAAATATTTATCCGTCATAATTTAGACGTAAATTACTAATTATATTTCGCATTGCTTTAATGTTGACATAATTTATAAAATATGTACTACTAGTTACGAATTTATTACTCCTAATTTATAGACATTTTAATTGAGGAAAGACAAAAGTAAAAAAGTATATATAAAATTTTAATTATTTATCTTTTATATCCAATAGTTCTGGAGATATAGCTTTTTAGCATAAAACATTTTTATGAAATGTTGCTTTTTAAAAAGCTATATCTCAAGAACTAGTAAAAGTAAATAGCTCTATTAGGGCGTATATTTTAGCAAATTTACTTGACTTTAAATGAGGTTCTCTTAGATTTTCTAGTGTTGTTGGAAGTTTTAAAGATATAGAGCTCCGAATGAAAAATTAATTATTTTTAAGGTTTTGAAACAGCCGTCATTTTTTATTCCCCCTACGTATACTTGTCAGACTAACCAATTTTGACTAGTAATTATACATAGTTTTCATTTAAGCAATCAAAAATTGGGGTGAGTTAACTGCCTTTTTTTCTTCTCGGCTCTTGTACTATTAGAAGTAATATTGAAAAGGAAAGTATTGAGAACCTTGGGCTCTTGTACTAATAAGCATTGAACCAAAGGATTAGGATGTTTACATTTAATTTTGAGTAAAAGTATAAAAGTGACTTTCTCACTTATATATTTACTATAGTCATCATCTTAAACAATCGAAGATCTACCTTCCCCTAGAAGACTAATTGAAAAGCAACTTTGTTTGATTTCATTAATTTGTTAGTATGAACTGAACGAATGAGTGAAGTAAAAATCAACTTGCGGTGGCAGATGTGGCAAAGATTCAAGAAAGAAAACTGAAAGCACCAGTAAATCTAATCCAGCATCCATTCATCATGAATCAATGACAATATTGATTGATCAATCAGAATTTATTTATTCAAAAAATTCATTAAATTGTTAGAACAAAAAATTTTAATATAATTTTTTTTTAAAATATATTCAGTTTGATTCATTTTTTGCACTTAGTTTTATTTTTTAAGTTTAATCACTATTAAAAATAGAATGTAAAGTTAATCCTTTATTCATCTATTAAAATTAGCCAATATGGTTCATTCATTCAAATTTCAATTCAGTGCACAATTAATCACATATACTCATTCTCATTCTCATTCATTACAGCCCTGAATAAGCCCTTTTTTGATCTTGGGGAATATTTAGCCCTCACTAAATCACCATGATTATCAAAAAATTACATAAATATAAAATTAAAGGTACATAAAAATTATGATGATAAATTATTCATTTTTTTGATAAAAATTCGTAGCTAAGGGTTCTTTTAGGAGGGAAAAGTGACTATCAACTTTGATTCTGCTTAAAATACAATAGTTCTATGTAATATATGTATAGACAAGTAAAAGAAAAATTATATCATTAGATTGTTGATGGTGAGTTAAAAAAAAAAAAAGCTGCGAACATAACTTTATTCAAGGGGCAATGTAGGACTCCAACGGGAGACTTGGGCCGACGTAAGAAAAGGAAAAAAAAAAACTTTATTCAAAAGGATTTTTTTTTTTTTAAATCATGTGATCTCTTGGTGACTTGAATTCATTTTTTTTTTCAATAGCACAATCTATGTTATGAGGTAATTATGGGATACTCTAGGGAAGTCGTCATTAATATAGTGTCTGCCATCTACATAGCAACAAGTTACATAACTGATTCCCATATACCTCGAAGAAAAAGAAAGTCAAAAAGATACCAGTCAAACAACAAAGAATGACATACTCAATGGTCAAGAACTCCTATAGATCGCGGAAGACCTCCCCGTGGCACAGATAGGGAAGAGATTGGGACATAAGGCCCCAAGGACGTAGTGTCACTGAACTCAAACGCAGATATTCGCGACTCCTACCAATAAACACCACACGTGGGCGGATAACGGGAGTCCGCCTGCCATCATCTTAACGTGTCAATGAGTTACCCAGCTCAACTTGTATGATTAAAGCGGAAGGTTGGAGGAAATATTTCATAATTAGGTATGGATAGTGGCATGATAAAACAAAACGTTGATGCAACAGAAAAACATTTGATCTTGTATACATAAACTGGCAAAAGAACAAAACAGTTAAAGTTTGAAATTGCCAATATCGCCCAATTCACTCAAGAGTCAGAGAGGCATTGGATGAAATTCCTTGAACACTGTAGGAAAACTGACCATGATAAAAGCGTTTAACTGATTCATGTCTAATAACATTTTGGAGTAATGTTTTACCACAATTTTAGCAACTTAAATTAGGTTCTAAAATCACAAATTCCCCAACCTTTTGGGCTTTCAAATCATTGTAGGAATCTACATTAACTCCCATGTGTGAATCCCTGCATAATCTTTCAAGTTTTAATAAGACAGACTAACACACATAACTGACCACAATACTTTTGAAAATATAAGACTATAAATTAGATCAGTGAAATATTTACTTGCCCGTTATCTTGTCACATAATCTAAACTTAAAAAACGAGTTGGAATATGTTATGTAATGAAAATGCATAATATGTAAATGGATGAATACACGGATATTTATTTTATTCAAGAAAACTCCTAAACATTCCATTAATTTTCTATTGAACGCTCGATATATTGGAATCAATCAAAAGCATGAAAAACATCATACATACATTTTTTAAATTAGAGTAAAGCTGATATTTGAAATTTATATACTCAGTTTTCTAAAAAAATTGTAAATTGTTTTTCCAAAAATCGAGAAACCTCTATTTTATCACTTGATTTATAGAAATATCATCATTACTATTCTTAAATTAAAATCATAAAATGGTGATTTTTCGTTTATCGAACAAAAAAATTAACCAATTTTGGAAAACCTGTATGGAGTACTATTAAATGTACAGAGGTTATTAATCATCAAAAGATTAAATTTACTCTACTTTAAAAAGTATGATGCCTAATATTTCTTGTGTAGTAGAAAGTTTCCACTAATCCACTAACGTGAAATCGAAAATTAAAGATCATTTAAACGCTTTTGTTGAATAAAACAAATTTCCGGATATTTAAACAAATTTTTAACCAAAAAAATTTCATCATTTTGTGCTCCTTCGGCTTTTAGATTGCAGACATGAATTTTTCGTGTGAGGCCAATAGATACAAATATTTTATTTCTATAAATCTTAGAATAATGTTATAAAATGTGAAATAAGTCACCTTACTTTCCGTGACAAGTACCCGGATTAATAAGTTAGTAAGCAAAGATTATTCTTGTTAACTACAAGTCTCCAGCTTAGCTATGTTTTTATATTTATATATAAATATTAAAAATAGGTTAGAGATAGCACAGATTTTACTGATAGTAATACTTTGATATAAAAATTTAATTTCAATTATGGAACCATTCTGGTATCAAAACATTAAAATTTTTTTTTTGTCTTCAGACCTTCTTTATTGAAAAATATATGTATAACAATATTAATATATACCTGAGTATAAATATTAATTAATAATTAATAATAAAATATTAAATAATTAATAATCAGGTATATATTAATATTATTATACATATATTTTTCAATAAAGGTCAGAAAAAAAAATGACAACCCCTCACGATAGCCGAGTGTTCTAAACCATAGACTTCTAGCATATATTTAATTAAAATTTCCAAATTATTTTAGATATTTATAATGATTTCAAACCTGACAGTATCAATAAGTAATTAGAAACTGTGAGAACAATTAAAAATAATTGGGACGGAAATACAGATGAATCTAGTGCAAGTTTATTAACCAATGACTGAAGGTTACTTTTGTACAATCTTTTTATGAATGAAAAAAAGGAGACATATAGAGAGATCTTTATGAGTTACGAGATTATTCATGAATATATGGTAAAGAACGTACGAAAAATATTTCTGCATGTAGAATATATCGATTCATAGTTTATAACGTAGTTACGTTATGCGGGGTGACATGGTGTGTACTAAGAGTCGTAATGTATAAACAACTGTGTCTATAGTAAAACCAGTACACAATTTCAATATGAAAATAGTAACTGTTTGTAAAAGTAAAATAACCAATTATCATCTTCGGCAAATCATCACTGCCACTATTAGCAGGGTCTTTCAGTAGTTTTTCACAAATCTATAAATGGACTATTTTAATAGAAAATGATATTACACCTAGTACAAAATGTGTAGTAATATATAGACATACTACCCACAAAAACTACAATGCTTCAATCATGTTATTAATAGAATTAGTTAAATATGTTTATTTGTACTAGGATAAATAATAAACGTATGCTGAACATATTTGTAGGTTAAATTATTTTTATGCTGGATACGTGATATCTAGAACTGTTTTAGGATCTGTGGTATTAATTCAATTTTAGAAAATTAAAAAGAAAATAGCCATGATCCCTAAACTTTTAAACTCATATCTACTTCGTAAAATAAGTGACATATTTTTAGAAAATTATAGAACAGAAAAAAAAGACAATTAGTGACATCCAAAGAGGAGACGGAAGAAATACATAAGAACTTATTTTTTACTATCATTATTATTCTTAGGGAGTTTAACTGAAATAGAAGAAGTGATGACCAGAAATAAGAGAATAAGAAAGACAGAGAAAGAATGTTCAGAAATGAAATTTTATATTTATTTACTAATATGGTAAAGAGTATTGTAAAGAAAACATAGTAAAATAAAAAAAAAATGGAAGCAGTTGACATCATAGGCTTTTACAGGATTTTTTTAAACATAAAAAATGTACTGATCTAAATGATATGTTAAATTTTATATTTAAAAAAAACTAATATGTGGAAAAAAATGGAGCAGGTTTCTAACAAAATTCGATTCCTAACAAAATTTGTACTAAAGGGTTCCTTTAGGTGCGAAAAACGAATATCGACTTTATTTCTCCATCAAAATATATTTTATCCCACTGTGCTAATTCAGTGGTACTACATTAAATTTAAACTACATTAATCATGGGAGTAATAATGTACCATTCGATGTGTTTTCAAATATAACAATCAGCCATTGTCAATTGAATGGAATGAGTTAAAATGCACCTAAATCGCAAAAACTAAAATCGCTTCCAATTTAGTTGGCCAACAAAAAAATTGTTTTTTTTTTCAGAAAAAGCTATTAAGATTTTTCCGTGTACTCTTCAAAAAACCTTAAATACGAATTAAAAACAAAAGATATATTACCAAGCCGGTTCAAACAAATATTTGGCAGAAATCTCTGATCTGGGTTGACTATGTAACAATTCAGCCCAACTGATGTTTCAATGTGGGCTATGTAAAATTTAACTGAAATAGAAGAAGTGATGACCAGAAATAAGAGAATGAGAAAGACAGAAAGAATGTTCAGAAATGAAATTTTATATTCAATTTATATTTATTTACTAATATGGTAAAGAGTATTGTGAAGAAAATATACTAAAAAGAAAAAATGGAAGCAGTTGACATCATAGGATTTTACAAGTTTTTTTTAAACATAAAAAATGTACTGATCTAAATGGTATGTTAAATTTTATATTTAAAAAAACTATGTGTGGTGTACAACGATATGTGGAAAAAAATGGAGCAGTTTTCTAAAAATGAAACCTGAGCTTCTTTTTCATACATAATTATGCTAAATAAATCTACTTGATTTTTTCTATAAAAATATGTCTCGTCATAAGTAAAAACATACCTAAAATAAAAGAATTTATTGACTAGCAGTGAAATATAAACCTGCTCGTTTCGCTGTTGGAACCAAAAATCTCGCGTTCAAGTTCAAAAAATAACTTTCTTAAGCATGATACTGACAATCGCACGCATCCGTTCAAACCTGGTAATTACAACATCTGGTTCAATTAAAAACTGAAACCACTTCGAGAGCATGCTTATCTATGCGGTTATTTTTGCGTCATACAAACTTTCCATGGTCAATAATTCAAAACATTATAACTAATTAAAACAGCAGCAGACGATTGAAAATAAATTTGACAATTTTTTTTGCCTTAAATCCGTTGGAAAGATTTTTATAAGATAATCTAAGACAGGACGGGATCTAGTACGCAATTAAATTAATTGTATGTTATTTCTTCCACTTTGCCTGAGGATTATAAAAATAAAGTCGATCTTTGGGTTCAATTACAGAAAAAAAGGATAATTATAATTACATCATAACCAATTAATTAATTTTTTTTAAAAACTTTTTTTAACCCAATGGGTTACTGAAAAATTTGAATGATATTTTAAGGCTAAAATAAATGTTGAATAATTTTTATTTTTTAAATATTTTTCAATGGTCTGATAACGGCTCTTCTATTTTCTTGTTATTCTGAGATGGAATGCCGCAGTGACACACAGTCCGAATTTAAAACAACACTTGGCTTTTAATGTATTAAAATGTTTCGTCAATAATAAAACAGTACATTATATTAATACGTAAATTATCCATTCGTTAATGAAAATATTCATTATCTGCTGCCTAACAATAAATGAGTCGAATAAATTATTATTCGATTAATTTCATCTTTTTTTTTCTTTTGATAATGAATAGTTTATCATTATTTTTAGTGCTGACATAGGAAATTTCACATGGTAATATAGTTTCCCTTCATATTTTTAATTTGAAATTCATACATGAATTTAAATATAAACTTTTTAAAATATCTTTTTGATACAATTCTAAATAAATGAATTAAATAATTGTAAAATATTTAACCGAATTGTATCGATTGAATAAATACAGTTAAAACTAGAAACATGAAAATTGAAAACTATATTATGAAGTCAGTGCAGTTTCCCTTCCCTGCAGTTTGCATTTATCGATATAATCGTTATATAACACCAAAATAAATTATACAGTCATAAAACTCCCTAACTCAGATAAGAGATTATAAAACTCGAAACAAAGTTCAAAATAGAGCGAACCCTTAAGCTAAAGTCGAATTTGGAAGGTCGGGAACATTAGTTCGGAACCTGATATCCCGTTAAGTAACTTTCGTACTTTTTTACATTTACATACCCATATAAGGAATATATAGTAGGAGAAAGTACATATAATAGTATTTCGAATTCGAGTTTTCAAAGTAAATATACGGTTTGAAGTTTCCTTAGTTCAAATGACCAAGTCTCGCAAAAAGTGTATGTGTGTTATTTAAGGGGGCTAAATGCCTGGAATGTGGCAGCAACTATTTCGCTAAAATGGACCGATCATGGGTGCCACTTTTTTTATACAGATCGGTTATTACACATGTTCCTTCCTTCTCTTAAGAATACAGAGTCAGAAAGTCATTGTAAACCTTAGGAGTTTCTTACACCTTTGAAGTGTTGCAATGAAGCAAGCAAATCTGTTTACATTATATAATATAT